>NC_134894.1:52532629-52710129 GCF_041734735.1 Babylonia areolata | reverse complement strand
CACCTTGGGAACATCTTTGGTTTTACTGGTGCTGATACCATCTTCTGCCTTCTCCAGCTCTTTGCGACACATGTACGACTGCTTTTTGCTCTGTCAACACATGACATAGAGTATGCTCAAAATCTTACTTCACACATGTGTGTGTGTGTTTGTGTGTGTTTGTTTGTGTGTGTGTGTATGCATGTGTGCTTCTGTACGTGAATCATGTTACTGTTTCCGTAATAATTCAGGCCATCTCTGGTAGATAGAGACGAAACAGAGCATGGTACATTTGTGCGTTCACATGCTCCTGCATGGTGAGTAAAACTTTTATCGTACACTGTTAAACACCTGTAGGATTGATCATACAAATGCCTATGTTAACGAAAACATAACTGAACATCCAAGTATTAGCCGCTTTTAGCCATGTGGCCTGTTGCATATCAAGAACAAATGTTCCTTGTTCTAGGATCAAGTCCCACACAGACTGAGAGTCATTGTCTCTCCCTTTTCACTGGACAGTGCATGGTGTCAGGATACACACATACAGCTGTGCATTTTTTGTTGTTGTTGTTTTTTGTTGTTTTTTTTGCAGAAATAAACATTTACACTTTTTTTTTTTTTAAACACTCATGTTCAGACTGGGGAAAAAATGCAAATGCATACTCAGCAGAAAAGGGTAGTCACCAGTTTCCAATGAAGGGAAACAAACTCTTCCAAGCAAGAAATATCTAAATTTCATGCAGAGAAATCTATTATCAAGTGAACCAATAAACTTGCTTTTTAACTGCATGCTGAACAACAGCTGACAGTACGTCTACACATACTTCGAACATTCTTTTTCTTCTTCGTTCATGGGCTGCAACTCAAACGTTCACTGATATGTACACAAGTGGGCTTTTACATGTATGACCATTTTTACCCCACCATGTGGGCAGCCATACTCCGTTTTCGGGGGTGTGCATGCTGGGTATGTTCTTGTTTCCACAACCCACCGAACGCTGACATGGATTACAGGATCTTTAACATGTGTATATGAACTGCTTGTGTATACATATGAAGAGGGTTCAGGCACAAGCAGGTCTGCACATATGGTTGACCTAGGAGATTGGAAAAATCTCCACCCTTTACCAACCAGGCGCCTGTTGCCGAGATTTGAACCTGGGACCCTCAGATTGAAAGTCCCACGCTTTAACCACTCGGCTATTGCGCCCGTCACTTCAAACATGAATATGAACATTTTGCTTTCCATGATTCACTCTTTCCCTGGCAGAAGAGCTGTTGTTTGTGTCTTTTCCGAACTATTCACAGATCTTTCTGTTCTGTTTCTTTGTTTTGTTTGTTGTTGCTTTTCTAGGTATCTAGGTATGTACATTTATGTATCTATGTACCTATGCATGTGTCCATTTGTGCATGTTTACACCTTCAATGATAGCTATGTCAAAAGAGAATCAAAATATTTTATTCTTCCAAAGACAATACACTCCATGCAATTTGAAGAATACAGTACAGTACCTTCAATTCATCAGCTCTCCTCTCTTGTAAAGACTTGTACGACTTGTCTACAGCTACTTCAATCTGAAAATAAAACAACAAATACACAAAAGCCCCATGGCACTAAAGCTGAAATGTACACTGACATTCTGGAAATGTACTTATCTGATTCTGTTTTCAAAAGCTATTAGTTTCAGTTTCAGTAGCTCAAGGAGGCGTCACTGCGTTCGGACAAATCCATATACGCTACACCACATCTGCCAAGCAGATGCCTGACCAGCAGCGTAACCCAACGCGCTTGGTCAGGCCTTGAGAAAAAAAAAAGGTGAATAAATAATAGATACGCTTACATAAATAAATAAGTAAATAAATAAATAATAATTATGATATAAAAAAAATTTTTAAAAGGTAGTAGTAATGGTAATAATAAAAAAAATAATAATAATAAAAAATAAATAAATAAATAAGACAACAATGATGATAAATAAGCAAATAAATGTAAAACATGAAGACACACATTCACACATACACCCACACATGCATAACAGATATGCACCAAACATGCAGTTTCACAGTTATGAAAGCACAGTGAAATACATATAAACGTACAGGAGCTGCAACACACACACAATATGTAGTTATGAGCATTAAAAACAATACAGACAGCGAACACTTCTCTTTATGCCTTGCTAGATGATAAATATGTAGTTATGAGCATTAAAAACAATACAGAGAACAAACACTTCTCTTTATGCCTTGCTAGATGATAAATATGTAGTTAAAAGTATTAAAAACAATACAGAGAGCAACAGTGCCAGGTACATAGGTGAGTCAGGTAGGTAGAGATCAAGGAAAAATAGCAGAGGGCATATTCTGTTGTAAAACCCCTTGCAATAAAGCACATTTCAGGTATGTTAAACTATGATTTCTGCAGGTTGTGATAATAATGCTTATCTTCATTATGATTATTTGTGAATCATGCACTGGTGATGTTGACTGTCAGTCCATACAACTTGTATGCTTGCTTACATTCACCAGTCATTATTTCTGGTTATAATTGGAGGTGATGAACTTTACTGAAGGAAAATATATTCTCATTATATTCTGAATGTAAATTATGTTGAACTGACTGAAATGAAAATAACTTTTGCAAGGGAAAAAAAAAAACGAAGACTGAAGACTGGGACACTCACTGGTTTTCTGGCTTTGACTTGGGCTTCTATTAATCCTTTCAGTGGCTTGCTCATCTCATCCAGCAGACCTGCTGCTAAATTCCTGACAACACACACACACACACACACACACACACACACACACACACACGCACGCACGCACACACGCACGCACACACACACACACACACACAAATGGATGTGTGAACATACACAAAAAACACAAATATAACTTAGGAGCATTGAAATCAATCCTGTAATTCAGACAAGATATAATTTTCATTACCAGCTTTATCATACAAGTGCACACACACACACTCACACACACACACTCACACACACACACACACACACACACAAACGCGCATGCACCACATGCACGCACACAAACACGCACACACATATGCACATACACACGCACGTACACGTGCACGCATGCACACACACACATGCACACACACACTCAAACACTCTGTACATTACATTCCTGATGCACTATTCCATAAATGGTCTGTTCATCACATTCCTGATTCACAGTCTCTAAGCACTTCATACCTTTATTCCTGATTCACACAGTCCACAAATGCTTTGTGCATTACATTCCTGATTTACACAGTCCATAAACAATTTGTGCATTACATTCCTGATTCATACAGTCCATAAACACTTTATGCATTAAAATCCTGATTCACACAGTCCGTAAACACACTGTACACTATATTCCTGATTCACACAGTCCATGATCACACTGTACACTATATTCCTGATTCACACAGTCCATGATCACTCTGTACACTATATTCGTGATTCACACAGTCCATGATCACTGTACACTATATTCCTGATTCACACAGTCCATAAACACACTGTACACTGTATTCCTGATTCACACAGTCCATGATCACTGTACACTATATTCCTGATTCACACAGTCCATGATCACTGTACACTGTACTCCTGATTCACACAGTCCATGATCACTGTACACTATATTCTTGATTCACACAGTCCATGATCACTCTGTACACTATACTCCTGATTCACACAGTCCATGATCACTGTACACTATATTCCTGATTCACACAGTCCATAAACACACTGTACACTATATTCCTGATTCACACAGTCCATGATCACACTGTACACTATATTCGTGATTCACACAGTCCATGATCACTGTACACTATATTCCTGATTCACACAGTCCATAAACACACTGTACACTATATTCGTGATTCACACAGTCCATGATCACTGTACACTATATTCCTGATTCACACAGTCCATAAACACACTGTACACTGTATTCCTGATTCACACAGTCCATGATCACTGTACACTATATTCCTGATTCACACAGTCCATGATCACTGTACACTATACTCCTGATTCACACAGTCCATGATCACTGTACACTATACTCCTGATTCACACAGTCCATGATCACTGTACACTATATTCTTGATTCACACAGTCCATGATCACTCTATACACTATATTCCTGATTCACACAGTCCATGATCACTGTACACTATATTCCTGATTCACACAGTCCATGATCTCTCTGCACACTATACTCCTGATTCACACAGTCCATGATCACTGTACACTATATTCCTGATTCACACAGTCCATGATCTCTCTGCACACTATACTCCTGATTCACTCAGTCCATAAACATTGTACACCATATTCCTGATTCACACAGTCCATAAACATTGTACACTATATTCCTGATTCACACAGTCCACAAACAGCCTGTACACCATATATAACGCCTTACTTGTGAAGCTCTGCCTCCTGCTCCATGGCCATGCCCACAGCTTTCCATCCTTCACCTAGACTCCTGTCACCACACAGCAGGGCCACAAAGTCAGAAGGAAAAAAACAACAAAAAACAGGGATGTAAGAAATCTTGTGCGTGGAAAAATCATTCATGAAATGTAATGAACCCTTGTACCTTCTCACTCATTCGTGACATCAGGAGATGTGTTTACAGAGAGATGTGTATAACAATACCAACACACTTTCCCTTTCCCTTCAGCTATTCTCTTGGACACCTCTAGAATTGTGCTGGCTAAAAGGACTTCAACATAAAAACTGACAGCTGGTAAGAATGAGTGCTGCACACTTTGCAGGAGACTGTTCTTTCTTTGGAGTTTATCAGACTGTCAGGTTAGTTTCTGTTTTCTGCAATGTAACTGGAAAGTTTCAGGCACAAAATTAAAAATACCATAAACAGACAATAAGATGAAACTGTGTGAGGACAACTGAGAGAGAGACAGACAGACAGACAGACACAGAGGAAGAGAGAGAGAGAGAGAGAGAGAGAGAGAGAAAAGAGAAAGAGAGAGAGAAAGAAAGAGAGAGGGAAAGAGAAAGAAAGAGAGAGAGAGGTGGGGAGGGAAAGGAAGACTTAAGTACTCCTTCCAGTCCAAGGAAACTTTTCATCACTGGATCTTCTCAATACGATAACTTTTTATCACCCAATCTTCTCCATTAAACACCTCATGCCTCCTCCCCAGCAATCCTCTCTCTCTCTCTCTCTCTCTCTCTCTCTCTCTACACACACACACACACACACACACACACACACACACACACACACACACACACTCCCCAACAATTGCCAGTGTTACCAAGACAGGAGATCCAATTGTCAACATTTCCAACCCTTCAATCAGATAAGAAAATGCAGAGGCTAAAACAGAACTGGGCCAAGTTTTGTTCCAAAACAAAAACCAAAATAAACAAACCAGCAATGTAATCCAGCATAAAGCAGAGTATGAATATACACTTCTTTTTCTTCTTTTTTTTTCAACAAAGTAATACACAAAACAGAACTAAATATGAAGATGCACTACTAATACTTTTGTTCACTAAATAATAAATGAAATAGAATTAACAGTTCTTTTTCTATAATTCAATACACATAACACAGCTTCATATTTAACTCAATAACAAATGAAATATAATTACCAGCTCAAAATGCACAACACAGAAAATGCTAAAACAGACTTGGGAGACTACTGTTTCAGCGTTTACAAACAATCTGATGTTTGTAAACTGCACAGTCCACTGCCATCATTTTCACCAGCCAACCACTCCATCCATGAATCCCCATGTCAACCCCACACCATGAAGCGAAGATGACACTTGATGCAAAAAGCAACAGCTTGATTTGACAGAACAACTAAAATGCAGTGAAAGGAGATGAAGAGGGAAAACATAATACAGTGAACATCCTGAGTGGAGGGGTGGGGATGGGGAGCCAATGGGACTTGAGGGTGATGCTGCTGCCTGGTCAACATTTTTTTTTTTAAACCTTTCAATAATGTTGGTGTTTCTTTTCTGTTAACTGATGACATTACCAAAAAAAAATTTATAAGCAGACTGGGGTGAGAGAAGCCTTTTTTTAAGTTATGTATTTCCGCATATTTTTCAAGCTCCTTCATAAAGTGAAAATGAACCCAGATGCACCAAGCTGAACATACTGCTTTCTTCTCCAGGTGTAGCAAAACTATTTTAAACTAGATAACTTCCTGATATATAATTTTTTGGTGTCGTATATACTGTACATCCTTTTGTTTGTTTGTTTGGGGTTTTTTGTTTGTTTGTTTTTTGCTTTGAACTTTGATTGCTCCAGTGCATCTTATTTCAAGTACACACATGAGCACACAAACACACACACACACACACACACACACACACATGCAAACATGCACATGTGCGCGCATGCACACACAACCCACACACACTACATACAAATGATGATAACTATAATGATGATCTTTCTGACCTGGCTGGTCAAAGTTACTGCAGCCAACCTGGCAGACTTCTGTCTTTATTTTGTCTGGCACACTGTACACAGCTTCAGCTATTTTCCTTCCACACCCCAACACCATCTGTGTTTTGTTGTTGTTTTTAAACAAGTTTTCAAAGTCACTTTTCTTTTTCTTTGTTCACTCATATATCAAGGAGAGGGCGTTCATCATTTTTAACCCAACGGTTAGACTGCCAAACTCCATTTTCAGGAACAGACATGCTGATATGTGCATGTTACCAAAACCCATTGAACACTAACACAGATTACACTTTACAGGATCTTCAAATATATATGCTGTTTGATGTTCTGCACCTGAAGATGATAGGAGGAGTTTGTATTATACTCCATGTTTGGTGATACATATACTTACCATGTCAAACTGATGCAAACTAGGCCTATCGGTTTGCTCTGCTTGGCCAAATTTTGCACGGCTAACAGTGAAAAGACGACCTTGCCCAGTCTGCTCTTAGCCAATCAAACGCCTCTAAAAGCTATAAGCGCTGAATCATTCCGTGGCCATCGAAAAAAAATGCCCCATGAGAACCACGGCGGAGACGCGGGGACTGACAGGCGGGCATCTGAGTTTGACATGGTAAGTATATGTATCACCATACTGTACCATGTCAAACTGATGCAGAATTTAAAGCAAATGGAGGAGGGCAACGCCTACTGGTTCGTATGGGGAGCCCTTGTAACCGAGATGACAGTGTTAGCCGCGACAAAGGAAATCCCCTTGGAACCGTCAGACCTGGTCATACGGAAATCCCTGAGGTAGAAGTTGATGAAGGGATTCTCAGACCGCCAGAAGGCTGCCTCCAAGACATGCTGCAGTGGCACTGAGTGCTGGAAAGCAGCCAAAGTAGCTATGGCACGCACTTCGTGTGTTCTGGGATTAAGACAGCTGATATCCCTGTGAGCATGAGAGTAGGCTCTACGAATGACTTGGGAAACCCAGCGGGAAATGGTGCTGCAGCAATGTCTTTCTTGTAATTCTCTTTGAGGGAGATGAGAAGATGCCTCTGAGAAGAACGCTTATGGCGACACCTATCCCAATAGTATTTGAGACACAGAACAGGGCAGAGATGCCTATCCTCATCATCTTGGGCAAGAATATCAGACAAAGGTCTGACCCTCAGAGAGGGGGAAGGGACCTCGGGGTCTTGGTTCTTAGCCAGAAACTCTAGAAGGAAACAAAGAGTGATGGAACCATCTCTGTGGAAGGCCAGATCTTGTGGCATTCCACTAAGACCATGAATCTCGCTTCTACGACGGCCTGTGGCCAGCAACAGAAGGAAAGTGGTCTTGAGGGTGAGTAAGTCTTTCTTTCTTTCTTTCTTTCTTTTGCGTTCGACAGCTACGCAGTCAAGGTCGAAGTCCGAGGGATGCCACAAACTCGGACATCCGGTGAAGATCGGCTGCCGTCCCCCAGAGCCTGGTGTTGAGGTCAGCACCCCCAGGCCAGGACTGCTGCCGCATCTTCTCATACAGGGGACAGTCCTGGAGAATATGGGATGGGGTCTGGTCAGCCTGGCCGCAATCACATAGGGATGTGGCTGCCACTCCAATCCTCTTCAGGTGTGCTCGGAGGCCGCAGTGTCCTGTGCGAAGGCGGTAGATAGTAGTCTGGTGTCTCCTCTCCATTGTCCTGATGGGATCCTGGTGTGCCTGGTAGCCTCCGTTCACGGTGACCCAGCCTCTTCGGAATCTGCTGCGGAGGATAGTTTTTGCTTCCTCATACGTGGCAGGAACGGTTGGCTGTGTGAGCTGGCTTCCTTCCTTAGCAAGGTGGTCTGCACGCTCGTTGCCTGGGAGGCCTACATGTGCAGGCACCCACTGGAGGGTCGTTGGGGCTGTTTGGGTAAGGGTTGTGAGGGAGGCCTTAAGGGACTGGATCAGTGGACCAGGATCAGGGGAGTCAAGGGCCTGGAGTGCGGACATGGAGTCAGTGAAGGGGCTTTCCACAGGAGGAGAGGAATTCTGCTGCTGTTTTAATGGCCAGGACTTCAGCTCTGAAATTGGAACAGAGCTTTCCTCCAGGGAGTGCAATGCTGCTGTGCTCTCCATCGGGAAATCTGACGTAGACACTGCCTCCGTTGTGTGTGGCTTCCTCCGCTGATCCGTCCGTGTATACATGGGTCCAGGAGCTGGCTGGGTAGGACTCCTCTATCATGGCCAGAGTCAGGATCTTGAGAGTATCTGGTTGCTGGTCTTTGGTGGTGATGCCAGGAACTCTGAGGCTGATGGTGGCCTCTATCTCTTGGTCAAGCCTCCAGTCAGGCAAGGCAAGGTCAGTGCAAAACTCCCCTTTTGCCGCCAGAACATCGCTGTGCTGTGCTCTGAGTGCTTTATACTGGTGGTTGAGGCTCTGACGTTTGAGATGGTTCTTGGTGGGCTGCTCCAGTCTGTGGTGTAGGTGGTGTGAGGGCAATCTTCTGAGCTTCTCTCCCTGCATCAGAACTTTCAGGTCGCGTCTTCTCTCCAGGGGCTCAACGTTAGCAGTTTTCTCCATGTCATGGATCAGCGTGGACCTCATGGCTCCAAGTCTGAGGCGTAGTCCCATATTTTGGACTTTGTCGAGCCGGCTCTTGTTGGTCTTGGAGGCTGTGCCCCACGAGGTTGAGGCGTACTCCATGGTGGGTCTGACCACTCCCATGTAGACCCCGGCGAGAAGCTTGCTGTCTGCTCCCCAAGTCGTCCCAGCCAGCTTCTTCAGCAGGGCTAGCTTGCGGATGCCTCTCCTCTCCATCTCCTCAATCTGGGGCCTCCAGGTCAGGCGGGTGTCCAACTTGACGCCAAGGAATGTTGGTATATCCGTCTGGGGCAAGAACTGTCCCTGGAGCTTCAGCTTGACTTGCTCGTTGGCGGTGGAGAGAGAGAAGAGTGTTGCGTTGGTTTTTGTGGTGTTGAGCTCAAGACCCCAGTCTTCTGTCCATGTAGCGATATTGCTGACGACTTCCTGAAGCTGGTAGGAGGCTGTGCTGGTGTGTTCAGCGGATGTCCATACTGCCAGTTCGTCTGCGTGCAGACTGTTGGAGACGTGCTTCGTGATGTTGTCTCTGATGTCGTTGATATACAACAGAAACAATGCTGGGGAAAGCACTCCTCCCTGGGGGACACCCTCATGTAGCTTGACCTTTCTGCTGTGGAAGCCGTCTAGTCTGACCCTTGCGGTCCTGCCGAAGAGGTAGTGTTGGATCCACATGTACATCTTGCTACGTACGCCGGCTTGGAGAAGTTTCAGGATGAGGCCCTCCTTCCACACTTTGTCGAACGCTCTCGACAGGTCAAAAAACACAGCCAGTGTCTTCTTCTTCTCCTGAAAAGAGTTTTCATTGTCCTGGACAAGGAGGGCTAGTTGATCTTCTGTGTTTCGGAATTTTCTGTAGCCGGTCTGGGTAGGTGAAAGGATGTTCTGTGTTTCCAGGAGGAAGGTGAAGCGGCGGTTGACCATCCTTTCCAGCAGCTTGCCGACACAGCTCAGAAGGCTGATTGGTCTGTAGCTGTGGGGGTCCTTCTTGTTCTTTCCCTTCTTTGGGATCGGGATGATCTCTGCCTCTTTCCAGATGGAAGGCACAACTCCTGCTGTCCAGCTGTAGTTGAAGATCTGAAGCAGCACTGTTCTGGATGCTGGTCCCAGCTGCTTCAGCATGTCGCCAGTGACACCATCAGGCCCTGGAGCTTTTTTGGGCTTCAGCTTGCGAATGCCTTGTTTCAGCTCCTTCATGGTTAGTGGTTCGCTCGTACAGCTGTCATCTATGCCATGTGGATCTGATGTCATAAGTTTCGTGGTTTCCTCTCGTACCTGCTTGATGCACTGTCTGGACATGTGGATCGTACTCTCCTCTCGGTGCAGTTCCGCAAAGGTGTTGGCTGCGGCCTTTTCTGTTTTCAGCTGGTTGTCCTGCTCGATGACGGTCTTGCCTCTGCTGGGGTTGTCATCGTTCAGTTTCTTTGTCAGCTTCCAGAGCCCCTGCATGTCTGTCTCCATGTTCAGGGAGGATGTCTTGTCTTGCCAACTCTTGTGTGTTGCTTTCAGCTTTTCCTTTATGAACGCAGCTTTCGCTCTGTTGTGTGTCTCTACATTTTCATCAGTGGGGGAGCTCTCCATCGTGTCCCTGGCTTCACTGAGGGTCTTGTGCAGGGTGTCGAGCTCAGGTGTCCAGTAGGGATGGTAGTTCCTGCGTTTGCCTCGTGGAATAGCTGCCTGCGCCGCGTCTAATACTGCCTTATTAAAATTCTTGGCATTTTCGTTGATGTCTTGGTGCGACAGTGTCAGCGCAGAAGTCCTCTTGTCTGCCTCGTGCTTGAAAAGTTCCCAGTTTGCCTTCTTGTAATTCCAGCTTCCTGGGAGCCTGGTGGGATGGGTTTCAAAATATCTCTGTACTGTAATGATCACTGGCCTGTGGTCGCTGCGTCCAAGCTAGGGCGACACCTCCCTTTGGGCAATGCTATGGATGTCGTCTGTCGCGAAGGCCAGGTCAGGAGTGCTTGTGGTCCTCCATGCTCGTGAGTAGCATGTAGGTGGATCTTTTGGACTGTTGATGAGGATCAGCTGGTTACTGATTGCCCAGTTTTCCACATCTTCTCCCTTCTTGTTGAGATCTTGGTAGCCCCAGCTGGGTGAGTGGCTGTTAAAGTCTCCTATGATGATCCAGCTGTGGGAGTCAACGAGGAAAGAGTCAAGCTGTATTTGGTTTGTAGGTGAGTAGACGTTGAGGACTGTCACTGACATGCCTGGCAACACCAACTTGACTCCAAGAAATTCTGTGTCGAGATCAGCTTGACCAGAACTCTGGGTCTCTGCCGCTGGGATGTTGTTTCTTACCAGGGTGATGAGGCCTCCCTTTGGTCTGTTCTCTCGGTCTGTCTGAACAACTCGTAACCTCTTATGAAAAAGCGGTGAGTGTTCTTGAGGTGAGTCTCTTGGATGCAACATACATCGATCGCATTTTCAAGCAGAAACCGTTGGAGCTCAACCTTCTTGCGCTGTACTCCTTCCGCATTCCAGTGGATGATACGAAGTGCTGCTTGCCCATGTGCTCTATTCTGTTCTCCCCAAAGAGTCTGGGAAGCATCGTGTCCGTGGTCGGTAGTAGTGGATGGGCCCCTTTGAGGCTGAGGGCCCGGCACCGTCTCCCCCCGGCCATGGTCCAGGAAGACGACACCACATCGGTCTAATGTTGTCTGCGTAGCCATGTGTTGTAGAGTGCGTGCACAGCCGGTTTTGACTACATCATGCCCCTTAGAGAGGCCACTGTGGCGCCGTCTTCGGTGATCTCCTGTTCTGGTAATGGTTTACAGTTGGCCGGGTTTTCTCTTGGGAGTTTTCCTTCTCTTGGAAGGACTGCCTGCTGAGGCAAACGGACTCCATCTGCCCGGACTTTTCCTCAGGGTTGACTCCCGAAGCCTTTCCTATAAGTGGGTATGGCCGCAAGGCAGCGGAGGTTTGAAATCAGAGTTTTCCTTCTCTTAGATGAGCTGTCTTCCCAGACTGATGAGCCCCATCTACCCAAAGCACTGGTTTTCAGGCGCCAGGTGACCCGCCTTCGCCCCTTCTCCTATCAGTAGTAGCAGTTCCGCCGGGCTTATATCTAAGCCACACGAGCAGGCTAGGAGCTGGACTTAGTTGTCAGAGGCTGTTGGAGACGCGCGCTGAGGGGCATTTTATAGACAATGGGAGCTTGTCCCCATTGCCACCCCTTGGCTATGACAACCTTGGGACCGGTGAGTAAGTCGAAAGGAATAGTCCTCAATGGCTCGAAGGGTTTTCGAGGTTTTCGAAAGGTTTTTGAATGAAATCCAGCACCAGGAACAAGTCCCAAAGGGGCACTCTTCTGAGGTTTCTAGCTTCCTTCAGAGAGGCACCCCTAGCCACCTCTCTTAGCAGGAAATCCGCAGGAGCACTAGCTGTTTGACTGTGGTACAGATGGCAGACCTGTACCCTCGCACAGAACTAGCAGACAGGTTGAGAACCGAGGAGCAGTGAGCCAGAAAGTTGGCCAGCTGCATGCTCGTAGGGTTAGTAGGGGAGAACGTCCTGAGCCGTACACCACCGCAACTATTTCTTCCAGCGAAAGTCATACAAAGTCTCAGTTCTCTCCCTCCTTGCTTTGGTGACTATGGAGAGGAGGTCAGAGGAGGCACCCCCCTGGGTCAGCGCAGCCGACGCAGAGGCCGACCGAGGGGTCGAAGACTTCAATGATGATGCTGACAGTTCCGACCGCACAGCAGCCACGCATGCAGGTGGAGCAGTTGAGAAACCAGAGTTTTGAAACCAGGACCCTCAAAGTGAAAAACCAATGCTCCAACCACTCAGGCCAAGTCCACTGATCAAGAATTGAGGTGCACACCTTTGGGATAAAGACAGTGGGGAAAAAGAGGAGACAAAGAAAAAAGAAAATAGGACAACATGTAACAAGGAAGCATGATCACTTGTTATTCCAGTGACTTGTCAAAATGCTGTCAATGACAATGAGTTCATACAACCACATACTGCCCCACACTCACCCTGCAACTCCAAATATGAGACAGAAGCAGAGAGAGGGATAATTACATGGACAGAAGGGCAGAACAAATGCCAAAGTCAAAATCTCACAAACCTGTCTTCTGTGTGTGTGTATGTGTGTGTACAGATGGGTCAGGTCAGGTCATTAGATCTGCTACTGGTAACCTGTAATCCAGTACAACCTGTTCAGGGTCGGGTTGCCGGTGACTAAACCGGCACTCCCACTGCTCCCTTCCGGGACTGGTGAGGCGGGTGGCTAGACACCCTTATGGAGATCCATAAAAGGGCGTCGGCTCAGAAGAGCCACCGACGGCCATCTAGCTCCACTGTGCTGTGTGCATGCCACACGCAGTTGGCCCCCGGGGTGTGTCTACCCATGCATGCGAAGTCTGGATCCGGCAGAATCTGCGGAAGAAACCTATCGGTTCAACGGAGAGGAAGGCGGCTACAGCAACACACTGTGGAGTGCAGAGAGCAAGATGAGACACTGAAAGGATATCTTGGTCATCCACTGCATCCATGCTCATCCTCCAGTCATCTCGACTTAGTCTTGCCACTGGAAATTGGTGGACCCGGACGAGAGAGTGAGGTCGACGTTGCGCAACTCCTCTTCACTTTAAACAAACTCATCGCGCAAGTCATCAGTCATCCAAAATGACCTTTCATCCTTCATCATTTCATCACCCCCAAGTCCTGTGGCGACAGGCGAGCGACGAAACGACAGGTGTGGGTACACTGGCAGTCGCAGCCGCAGACCTGCACGCAGGCGGCTCAGGCCATAGGGTCGTTCTTCGTCGACAGGAGCAGCGATGGAGCTCCGCAGCCGTCTGAGCGTCTGAGCAGCCCTCTTTAGGAATGCACTGCTCACCTCCCTGGCATGAGGAAGGGGCTAGAAAAGGTGCCCTAAAAATTGCCTGCTCCATATCACCCTGGCCAGCATACCGCGGCTGGCGGGGACCCTACATCAGCGGTCGAAACAAAAAGAAAGAAAAGAAAAAAACAAGGATCGTTCCTCTCACCATTGGTGCTTGGAACATAAGGACTCTCCTGGACAGAGATAACGCGGACAGACCCCAAAGGAGAACGGCACTAGTTGCATCCGAACTCGCCAGATACAACATTGACATCGCAGCCTTGAGTGAGACTCGGCTTGCAGGCGAAGGCGAGCTCTGTGAACGGGGATCTGGTTACACCTTCTTCTGGAGTGGACAAGGAAGCGAAGAGCGACGTGAGGCTGGCGTTGGTTTTGCAGTAAAAACAGCACTTGTCAGCAAGCTAGCTGGAATCCCAAAGGGAGTCAACGATAGGCTTATGACCATGAAACTCCCACTGGCATCTGGCCAGAAGCACCTCACCACTGTCAGTGCCTACGCCCCAACCATGACCAACCCGGATGAAGTGAAGGTGAAGTTCTACGAGGACCTTCACTCTGTCATTGCTGCTATCCCTAAAGCAGACAAGCTCATCATTCTTGGGGACTTCAATGCTAGAGTTGGCTCTGACTACATCTCCTGGGATGGAGTGATTGGAAAGCACGGTGTGGGCCACTGCAACCCAAATGGATTGTTTTTGCTTCAGACTTGTGCAGAGCACGAACTGCTGATAACCAACACAGTTTTCTGCCTCCCTACCCGTAACAGGACGTCATGGATGCACCCTCGCTCAAAGCATTGGCATCTCATCGATTACGTCATCGTCAGGAAAAGGGATAGGCAAGATGTACGTGTAACAAAGACCATGTGCGGCGCCGAGTGTTAGACAGACCATCGCCTTGTAGTCTCGAAGCTGAATATTCGAATCCAGCCCAAGAGACGCCCCCAAGGCCAGAAGGCTCCAAAACGGCTCAACATCGCTAAGCTGAATAACACCACCATCAAACAGTCCTTTGTGGAGCTGCTGGAAGATCGTCTGGAATCCGCCTCTCTGGACAACCAGAATGTGGACTCTGACTGGAGGACCCTGCGTGAGCTGATCTATAGTACAGCTTCAGAGACCCTGGGACCCATGACCAGAAAGCACAAAGACTGGTTTGATGAAAACTGTGATGAAATCAAGCAGCTTCTGGATGAGAAACGCCGTCTGCATCAAGCCTACCTGAGCAACCCAAAGTCCACATCAAAAAAGGATGCGTACGATGCCATCCGCAGGACTGTTCAGCAAAAGTTACGCCAGATGCAGGATAAGTGGCTGAGTGACAAAGCTGATGAGATCCAGGGATATGCTGACAGGCCCGATATGAAGAGGTTCTATGATGCCTTAAAAGAAGTCTACGGCCCCACATCCTCAGGATCATCCCCCCTCCTCTGTGCAGATGGGAATACCTTGATCACCGAGAAGGAGAAAATTCTTGAACGCTGGGCTGAGCACTTCAACAGTGTCTTAAATCGCCCTTCCTCCATAAATGATGAAGCCATAGACCGTCTCCCACAAGTCCCCATCAACGAAGCACTGGACGATCCGCCAACACTTCTTGAGACCCATAAAGCAATCCGTCTGCTATCCAGTGGCAAAGCACCTGGCTCAGACTCTATACCAGCAGAGGTCTACAAGGATGGAGGCACTGTGCTGACTGAGAAGCTCCATCAGCTGTACTCACTCATGTGGAAAGAAGAGACGGTCCCCCAGGATTTCAAAGATGCATCTATCATTCACTTGTACAAGCGAAAGGGGAACCGGCAAGCCTGTGATAACCATCGGGGCATTTCCTTGCTCTCCATCGCAGGCAAGATACTTGCCAGGATCCTATTAAACCGCCTCACAGCACACCTTGACCAAGGTCATTTGCCTGAGAGCCAATGTGGATTCCGGAAAGAGCGCGGAACCACCGACATGGTGTTTGCTGCAAGGCAGCTGCAAGAGAAATGTCAGGAGCAAAATGCTGATCTTCTGTTCACCTATGTCGACCTCACTAAGGCCTTCGACACCGTGAGTAGAGAGGGACTGTGGAAGATCATGGCCAAGTACGGATGCCCTCGGAAATTTGTTTCCTTGGTCAGCCAATTCCATGAAGGCATGCAGGCTCGAGTCAAGGACAATGGCGAAACATCTGCTCCTTTTGCTGTCACAAATGGTGTCAAGCAAGGCTGCGTCCTGGCTCCAACACTGTTCAGCCTCATGTTCTCTGCAATGCTTACTGATGCCTTCAGAGATGGCGATGTTGGAATCGGCCTAAAGTACCGAACAGATTGCAAGTTGTTTAACCTCAGAAGGCTTCAAGCAAAAACGAAGGTCATGACAGACATCATCAGAGACTTTTTGTTTTATGATGATTGTGCCCTCAACGCTGGATCTGAAGCTGACATGCAACTCAGCGTCGACAAGTTTGCCACTGCCAGCAGGAACTTCGGCCTTACCATCAGCACGAGGAAAAGTGAAGTTCTCCATCAGCCAGCCCCAGGGAAACCCTATGTTGAGCCCAACATCACAGTCAACGGTCAGAGACTCAGTGCGGTGGAGCGGTTCACATACCTTGGCAGCACACTGTCACAAAATGCGACCATCGACGATGAAGTGAACGTCAGGATTGCAAGAGCAAGCGCAACTTTTGGCAGACTCAGTGCAAATGTCTGGAACAGAAGAGGCATTAGTCTTGAGACCAAGCTAAAGGTCTACAGAGCAGTAGTTCTCCCCACACTACTGTATGCCTGCGAAACTTGGACAGTGTACCAACGACATGCCAAGAAGCTGAACCACTTCCACACAACATGCCTCAGGAAGCTACCGAACATCAAGTGGCAAGACAGGACCCCAGACACAGAGGTGCTCGCAAAAGCCACCCTTCCCAGCATCTTCACCATCCTGATGCAGTCCCTGCTTCGCTGGGCTGGACACGTGGCGTGCATGCCAGACCATCGGCTGCCCAAAAGGCTCTTCTATGGCGAGCTGCAACAAGGGAAGAGATCACACGGAGGTCAGAAGAAGCGCTTCATTAGTGCTACGGAATCAAGAGACAAGCAAATTGCAAAAATACCTACTTTTTCACCAGTCCCTGAATGGAAGCAGTGTAAAGCTACCTTTGACATGGATTATACAGATTTATCCAAGAACCAGTCACCATTTTTGTTAAAACCTGAAGTGCTCTCCCATATAGAATATCAATATTCTAATTATCTAAAAATATACACAGACGGATCTGTTCTAGAAGATGGTAATTCAGGAGCGGCTTTTGTAATTCCTTCATTTAGATTAGAAAAATTATACTATATTGGTAGACAATATTCCATTTTCACAGCTGAACTTATAGCCATACTTATGGCCTTAAATTATATTTCAGACATTCCGAAAACTGTCAGTGAAATTCTATTATGTGTAGACTCGAAGTCAGTATTAAAAGCTATAGAATCTCCAAATTCAAAGAAGTGAATAGAGATGACAATGGAAATAAAACATATTATTCACCAACTGACAAAACAGAGCATTAAATTAACTTTCTGTTGGGTACCTTCGCACTGTGGAATATCTTCAAATGAGTGGGTAGACCAAGCAGCTAGAAGAGCAGCACGTAATTTCGAAGGCGCAATACAACTTGACATCCAGTTAGATCTACATGAATACATTAGTTGTATAGAAAATGTATCTAGAAATCGGTTTAAGAAATTACTTATAGATTCAAATAATCAATATTACCAATGTTGTGTAAACACAAAGAATGCAGCTAATCCCAAACATTTTCTAAATTTGACACCAGCAGCACATTCAAGACAAATTACAAGTCTAATGTATAGAATTCGTTTAAATGCCTTTCGTACAAAATTTTCTAAAAATATAAAATGTATATGCGGTAAGCAAATAACTGTAAGTCATCTACTCATTCATTGTCCGAGCATAAGACCGTTAATTCCTAAAGATGTAGTTGATGACTTTTCTTCCAATATTTCATTAGCCACTGAAAAGATTTTGAATGATTATTCATTGCTTAGAATGTTTTCGGAAATTTTAAACTCCAGTCCAGTTGGTATCCTCCTTTGATGTGTTATAATTAATGTTGTTATTTATATTTACATTGTTATAGGTTAATACTTGTTGATATGCATATACATATTCTCCTTCCCATGACACCTCATTCAATACACACCACAATCTCTTTAGACCTTTTTCTTATAATATACTTTTCCTCTGTTACATAACATGAATATTTTTTTTTACACTAATATTCACATGCATTCCCTTTCCTTTATCCTTTTCTTTACTCCTTTCCGTCTAAAAACACTTATAGTGAATAGACGTTAAACTGAAGATTAAAAAAAAAAAGCGCTTCAGAGATACTCTGAAAGTCTCTCTTAAAGTGTTTGATATCAACCCTGACTCTTGGGAGGAATCTGCAGTGGACCGTGACAAATGGCGTGCTGCTGTGCACAAAGGCGCCAAGTTGTGCGAGGCCAACAGGACTGCTGCAGCTGTTCAGAAGAGGCAGGCCAGAAAGTCACGGGCAAACAAGCTCCCTGACAATGATATGCCTGTCTTTGTCTGCCCCAACTGTCAGCGAACATTTCGTGCGCAGATTGGACTATTCAGCCATCTGCGCATTCACAGATAGATTCATGAGCATCCTCCCCCCAACCCCACCACCACCCTCCCCCCATCCCCCATCTGGATGACAACGATGGTCATCATCGATCTCGATGGACACACCACCATGTGTGTGTGTGTGTGTGTGTGTGTGTGTGTGTGTGTGCGCGCGCGCGCACGTGCACGCCTCCCTCCCCAAGAAAAAAGAAGAGACTGCCACATCAGCAAACAAAACATGACATACAGAGGTGCACAGAGATGGGTGACAGGGAGGGAGGGAGGAGGGGCTCAACAGAGACTGATAAAGAAAAACAGACACAAGAGACATACACTGATACAGAGGGCGGGGGGTACGAGGGGGCAACAGAGACTGATAAAGAAAAACAGACACAAGAGACATACACTGATACTAAGGAAGGGAGGGAGGGGGGCTCAACAGAGACTGACAAAGAAAAACAGACACAAGAGACATACACTGATACTGAGGGGGTGCGGGGGGGGGGGGAGGAGAGAGTATGGGGGAAGAGAAGAAAGGGAGAGAAAGGGAGGGGAGAGAAGGAGAAGAAGAGAGAAAAAGAGGGAAGGAAAGACAGAGAAGAAAAGGAGAGAGTGGGGAGAGAGAGATGCAAGAGAGGAGAGATTGGAAGGGAGACAGAGAAAGAGGAGAAAGAGACAGACAGGCAGGCAAACCCAGAGAGAGGAAGGACACAGAGAAAGAGAGAAGAGAGAGGAGAGAGGAAGCAGAGAATAAGGGAGAGAGGAAGAGAGAGACAGAGAGCAGCAAGATGGTGTAGTGTAACAGAGAGAAGAAAGGCAGAACAAAGAAGAAGCCGGGGTGGTGGATGGGAGGGGTGAGCAAAACAAACTCCCAAACAAAGAGTCTGTTCAGTTATAACACACAAACCAACATTACATACCCCACACTTGTTTGAACAGCTTTCAGAAGCTTAGCAGCCAGTTTGTTTAGCCCTTTGGCATAGGTACTTTCCATATCTGCCCTGAAACATAAAACACACACAGGTACATGCACGCACATGCACCCAAACACACATGAACATTTGTGTGCGCGCACACACACACACACACACACACACACACACACACAAACTTTATAATACGCTCATCAGTAAACAAAGCAAAAACACTGCTCTGTTTATTTGTTTCATTTGAAATAAATGACAACTTGGTATTTACTGACATTCAACTAAAATGAGATTCATCCTAGCCAACACCCACCCCCAATACCAGATGCTACTGGAAATTAAAACAAAGACAGTTCAACGACTTCCTCCTTTTTGCCTGTGATATTCATTACCTTTCATTTGTGTCATTCATTCACATTATCTCTTTTCGTATGAGTCTATTTTGCCTTGGGAAAGGCCAGTGCACTGAAAAATCTCCATGTGACTCATACCTTGTTTCAGAGCTTTTTTTGTCAAAAGGTTCTTTTTCTGAATATCAGAACTGAAAGTTTGCTTACAAAAACATGAATGATGGCAGTCTAGCCACAGAAGAGAAGCACAAAGTACAAAGCAGCTGTGGTGAAGTTGTCTGCATTACAGACTGATGACTGGGAGGACACCGGTTTGAGCCACATCAGAGGTGGGTTTTCTGGCCCATGACCACATCCTAGAGCTGAGTGTGTTACGGGCTCAAATGGAAAGACTGGGATATCAGTCAAGGGTCATCTACTTCACTGATGCATGAATAGTGTAGCTCCAATTCCCTGACCAACAGTGCAGGATACATTATAAGAGTACAGCTTTTATGGGTTGTTCTAAACCTTAAATCAATCGACCCCCATAGCAGCATCTTCATCACCACCAAAATACAGAAAACAAAATGTCCAAAATTCTGGCTCACCAAAAAATAAAGTATAAAGCAGTGATCCAGTGCAATAACAACTGCCTAAGTGGCTGCAGTAAGACAAAAGTACATGAATGCACTGAGTACTGGCATCATCACTGGAGTGTTACTGAAAAGTGAAACAAGGCACATACTGTTGGCTGTTGACAACTGAAGTCTGAAGCCATACACTGCTTTAGTTTGTGGTGAAATGAATGATGCACAACATGAACTACTGGCATTACAAAGGACAGAGTGTTGGTATACCACAATCACAACTATGACTGGTCATTACTGACTATTGTGGAGTGAAACAAAGTATTAAGCCCTTGACTGCTGCCAACAATTATGCTCATGAGTGAAGGGCTGTCACTTCCCTGAAAAAATAAAGAGTTAAAGGTCAGGATGTCAGTCACCATTCTGCATTTGGACTTTTTCCTCTCAGGATTGCTTTTTTTGTCAGCAAAATCAATTACATCACTGATAAAGTACACAAAACACAGTAACCCTACATCAACACATGCCACACTGATCTTATTCAGCAGTCAAGGTGTTAAGCAATGTACCACTAACATCACAACTGTAACTATAATATAAATGTCATAAAACAAAGTACAGAATGCTCACATAATTGTATTAAAACTATTAGTGTAGTGAATAAAAGTATTGCATGTGCAGCATTGAACTACTGGCATCACAAGTGGAGTGATGACATGTGACTCAGAGGTCACCTGAGAATCTTCACTGTCATATTGTCAATGATGCAACCGGCAGTTCTCTTAATGTCAGAGTCAGCTTGACACAGGAATCAATGCTTTGCCTTTTTTAATCCTCAGTTTATTTTCCAATATGTAACTTTTGTCAGTTTGTTGTCTTTGCAGCTGTGTATATTCTATGTGTCTGTGTATGATAGGGAGGGAGAATGGTGTGTGTGTGTGAATGCGTGCCCGCGTAAGTGAGTGAACGAGGGAAAGAGGAAGGGTGTGCGCACATACACATGTGTGTGTATATGTGTAGTTAGTAGCTGAATTTTTGGGGGGGAGGGGAAGGTTGGGGGTGCTTTTTTGTTCTATCTTTTCTTTTAATGGGAATGGGGGAGGTTCTGTGTGTACATGTCATTTTTGTTTCTTGACAAGTTAAAGGATGGCTGGCTAACAAAGACACACTCCAGTGAAAAGAACGGGTACTCGGCAATTATGACCTCCTCCAACCCCAAACAAGTAAGTAATGTCAAGAACATAAGACAAACAATTATTTTATCCTTCTGTCATTGTCTGTCTCACAAATCACTTCAAAGGGGAGAGCACAAGATTTTCCAGTACACTCCATTCTTCTTTCTCTTGACTACTTTACAACAAGAAGGGATGGGAGTGATAATGAATGATAATAATGGTGATGACGATGATGATGATGATGATAATAATAATAACAATATAACAACTACATAATATTTATACAGTGCAATATCACAACCCAGGTTATGATCTTGATCTTTAACTTCTGATTTTGAATTACTTTTGGGATTTCATGCTGCACCCATTACCACTCAGAAGACCAAATTTGATTAAAATTGTATGTAAGGTACAGTCTTCCAAGCTTTTCCTATTTTGTCCGATGACCTTGATCTTTTAACCTCTCAACCTGCTTACCATATCACTGAGAAGAGGATGACTTTAAAGGTAAAATTCATAACTTACCATCCAGCCAACTTTGGTTCCAATGCCACAAGTAGTAGCCAAGAAATTGCTTATGTTAGTTTCACCCTCCAACACATGCATACGAACACACACACACGTACACATGCACACTCACACACACACATGCAAACACACACACACACATACACACACACACATACACACACACACACACACACACACACGCATACACATACACACAACCATAACACTGGGTTATTACATATCATATAACAAAAATCAACCAAGTCACTCTATTCATGTCTGAGACTGAGAGATCAAAACAAAAGTAAATGATAAATAAACAACTGCCAAAGATCTTCAAAACAAAAACTGTTGGAAGAAGGAAAACGAAGGAATTCTGTTTCATGTCCTTTCAAACATATTGATGACTGTGGACAAAGAAGGAAAAGTTTCGGCCTGAGCGAGAGTACTTTAAACTGAAACCAGTCTTGATAACAGATGCACTTTTTTTCCTTGCTGGCAGCTCTACAAACTGGAGTGGAGAGTTTGTGAGAGCTGTGCCCTTCAATCCCTGTCACTGCACTGTGAGTTGGCACATCAGGCCTGAACTGCATCACCTGTATGTGATGTGACATATACATGCATGATGAGTGTTGTGTTGTGTTGTGTGTGATGTTTTGTGTGTGTGTGTGTGTGTGTGTGTGTGTGTGAGACTTGACTTGACTTGACTTGACTTCATTTATTGTCATAAAATCCCGAAGGATTAATAGACACAACAAAGAACCAAGGGAACAAAGAAATAAACGGTCATCTAATACGCATGCACTGAAATACATAGTTGGCGAGTGTTTTTTGACAGCCATCGCAGGTGAATAAATCACTTGGTTTTAGGATATTGTTTTGTATTTTTCTAGAGATCACATTTGATTGATGATCATACTGCTGTATAGTTGTGATTAGATAGTTTCGCAAATTATGAAATAAGATACACGTATCTAAGAAATGTAATTCATCTTCAACAACTTCACATATAGCACATAACCTCTCTTCTCTGGGAATGTTTGCATATCTTCCTCGTTCGATGTTTAAATAATGTGCGCTTATTCTGAGTTGACAAAGAGCTTGTTTGTGAGCAGGATCGATTTTATCAGTTAGATAATTCTCAATTTGATAATCATTTCTTTTAATTTTGTTGTAGAAGTCTAATCTGCTGTATTCAGTTTTTCTCTGTTTCCAGAATTGTACATATCTATTTCTTAGTTGTTGGCGTAATGTAAATTTAAGTCTGCTGTTACTAAATGTTGACTGATTATTCCAAACATGACCTAATCCTACATTGTGAAGAATATTCTTTACAAATTGTATCCAGGGATTTTCAATTGTGTCTGGTTGGTTCATCATCGACATATAGACCTTTCTGATATGGCTATCATTATGTGCATCCAGAATATGAGTCCAGTGGTCAAGAACTCTGCATGCAATATGAATTCCAATTGGAAATCTGCCCAGTTCTGCTAGAGTTGGCAGATTCATTGTTTTAGAATGTACCCCTAGAAGCAGTTTGCAAAATGTTATATGCATTTGTTCATGTGAATGTTTCGAAGAAATACAATTTCTAAAGAAATCTGTCATTCCTGTATTGAATGAATTGGTAGTTTTAGTTTCAGCCCATGGGAACCAAATATTGGATCCATATGACAATATAGGTAAAACAAGTGAACCAAAAAGCTGCAGTACAATATCCAAACGAATATCTTGCTTTTTAACGATTCGTCGGAGGGAATGTGCTGCTTTTAATGCCTGTTTGGCTAGGTGCTCTTGGGCAAATAAGAACGTTCCAGTTTTGTGAAATAATATACCCAAGTACTTGTATTGATCAGTTGTCTGGATTATATCATTGTCTATTGTGAAAATAACAGCCACTTTGGGATCGGTGTGTGTGAAAACTATCACTTTAGTTTTATCTATGTTAATTTTTAGATTCCAGTTTTCACAATACATATTGAGTTTATCTAGTTTCCTTTGTAATCCTATCTTTGTCATGGACAAAATTACTAGGTCATCAGCATATAGTAAACACGAAACACTACCATTTTTGTCAAGGTCTATGGATGGTGAGTCAGTAACGCCCAGACATTTCGGGAGATCATTGATAAAGATATTAAATAAGGTGGGACTGAGTGTGTTCCCTTGTAGTACCCCCTTCAATATGGGTATTTCAGAAGAAAATCCCGTATCAGTTCTTGTTCAAACTGTGGCATTTTCATACATGCTTTGAATAATTCTAAAGCAATTTCCATTTATACCGATTTGATACATTTTTAGCATTAGAGCGTGATGCCAGACCCTGTCAAATGCTTTCTGAAAATCAACAAAACAGCAATAAAGGCAATTCATTCTTTTTCTTAAAGTATCGTCAATTATCTTTTTAAGTATGAATATGTGGTCCGAGGTCTTGTGTTATTTTCGAAAGCCTGCTTGCTCTTTTGATAGTAAATTATTGTCTTCAAGGTAGTTTGTTATTCGATTGTTTAATATTTGACAAAAAAGATTACTAAGTGAGTTGTTTAGAGTTATTCCTCGATAATTGGTTGGGTTTAATTGGTCTCCCGATTTGTAAATTGGTATGCTAATTCCTTTTTTCCACATATCTGGGAACGTGCTGAGTTAAGGACAGACTGAAATAACAGTTTTAGTATTTCTGGTGTTTCCGGTAGGCTAGCCTTTATGATTTCGTTTGTAATCCCGTCTTTTCCAGGATTTTTTTTGTTGTGTAAGTTTCTGCATGCGTTGATTATCTCTTTTGTGGAAATTGGAAAATCAAGATACGAAGATGTTATATTCGAGTTTATGTTTCTTAGTTCTGTATTTATTTTTGTTTTTGTGCTTTGGTCAACTTAGCTTTGTGTCCCAACGATGTCCTCCAGATGTTTCATCCATTTTGTATTACTCATCGGTTTGTAACTATTACCTATGGGAGTTTCTGCATCGTTGAGAGAGTTTAGAGTCTTCCATACACTGTTTGGATCTTTTAAGATAGCTTCGTTCAGGCTTTGAACTAACCTGTTTTTATACAATTTTTTCTTCTGTTTTACACATTTGTTTTATGATTTTAACATGTAAAAATACTGATCGCGTATCGTTCTGTTCCATGGGTTTCTGTTTAGTGCATTTCTTAAAGATTTCAGTTCTCGTCTTTGGATGTAACAAGCCTGATCAAACCATTTCTTAGACTGCTTTGTGTTACGTTTTTTACGGAATTCTTTATGATGAACAGCTAACTTAGATGCTTCTGTCAACGCATCTGTGAACTTTTCAACTATAGTATTTACCCTTTTATTTGTGGATGAAATGTTTAAATCACTTTTGATTTCTTGTAATAATTTGATGATTTGTCCTGTCTTTAGTGCATGACCAAGAGCGCTGGCAGAATTTTCATTCCAGAAAAATTTAGTATAACTTCCGTTTTGGTTGTTGCATTCCTTATTACTGTGAGTGTAAGGCGATTTTTTTCTTTTCTGTTTCCTTACTGACAAGTACATTGACAATCGTAGCGGACAATGATCGGAAAACGGACTGATACCTTCTACATTCATTTCAGATATGTCTTTTGTGAGGCGTTCTGAACATATGAAATAGTCTACAACGCTGCTACCTTGTTGTATGTGGCATGTATATTTTCCTTCTAAATCACCTAGGGTCCTTCCGTTTCGAATAAGCAGATCATTGCTTATGCAGACATCGATTAGTTTGCGACCAAGCTTGTGAACAGTTTGGTCCATCGAGCATCTGTCGTTTACTCTATCAGTATATCCAGGGTAAGACGACAGGTAGGTATTATCATCGTTGTCTGTGTTAATATAATCAGTAACCATTCCTGTCCTTGCATTGAAATCACCACATAAGATAATATTGCCTTTTGTAGTAAAATGTTCAATGTCACTTTCCAACCTATCCCATATCTGGGGTGAATGTAGTTTACCGAAAGATGATGTTACTGGTGGTATATAGCAACAGCCGATATATGTGTCGTTTTCCTTTTCAGCTGCGTTTGGTATATGGATCCATACAAGATTGCAGTTGCTTTGCGGTAAAAATTGTATGTGTTCTCTTAGTTCATCTCTAACAAAGACAGATATTCCTCCTGAAGACTTACAAGCCTTTTTATGTTTTTCTCGATAATAATGGATTCCTGGAGCAAAATTTGGAATAAATATTTCCTTTGTGCTTTCATAATTTAAGTGAGTTTCTTCCAAGAATACAATATCATATGATTGTAATTTGTTGATGAATTGGTAGTCTTTCAGTTTATTCACGCGAATACCATCTACTGTTTCTATGAAACCTTTGATATTCCATGAAAGAATGTTGATACGACTTTTACCTATGTCTACAGTTTATGTGAAATGCTCTATTGCCCGGTGGATCTACTTATATGTCCGCGTACATTCTATTGATCAAAGTACGTATTGTGTAGTCTGTCATAATAAGACCATCCGGAGCAGGCTGAACGTCGTGAATATGGATGATAGCTGTATCCATCGTCGTTCTCACGGGAGGAGCGTCGTATGCCGGGGAAGTAGCCATGTTCACCGTCACCCTCCTCGAACGCTGAGCACCGTCTTCCTGTGAGGTGGTGGAAGTTATCGTTGTCCTCATGGCATGAGGGGTAGTGGCGTCGGTTGTATCTGTCAGACCAACCTCTCCTTGGCCTGTTCCGTGGATACTGATATTCTGTCTGTCCGTCAAAGTGAGGAAATGTGCTGAGTTCAGGTGTATTGTTGAAGTGTCTCTCTGCTCGACGGTGTCTGTTGTCGCTCCGATTATTTCTCTTACGAATGTCGGTGTAGCTGTTGTAGTTTCTGCTGCCATATGTGTCCTTGTGCATGTAAGTTTTGTTTCTGCTGTTTCTATGCTGAGCGTCCTGAAGTCGTATGTTGGTTTGTTCTTGTGTGAACGCCTTTTGGTAACGATCCTGTAGCTGTCGTGGTTGTCCTCTTCTGTTGTCATGTACAGGTCTGTACTGACGTCATGGCCGTGTCTTTCCTGTCGGCTTCTCCCACAGCGTGTTATCAAGGTGTCGACCGATATTGGCTGCCAGGAGACCAGCACCTCTTGTGTTAGGGTGTACCTCATCTTTCATGTGATAATCTGCACACAGGTTGTCATGACCCACGAAAGAGATGTTGTCCAGTTCATGAAGCTTTGTCTACAGCAAGGCGTTGAACAAGTCTATTCTGCGCCTTAGCTCTTTCTGACGGGTGGTTGTGGCCCTGCTGATAATGATCTTGCTGCTTGCTTTCATTTCTCTTCTTATTTGCTGAACAGCTGAGGTCAGTTTATTGCTGGCTGCTTCTGCGTCGAGATTTCTTAAGTCATTTACACCCACATGTATGAGGACGGCGTCAGGACTGTCGGACGTGGTGTCAAAAGTGCACTGTTCTGCAGTGGGTGTCTTCTTCATCATCACATTCAGTCCATATGAATGACCGAGCCGCTTGGGGTCTACACCACTGAGTACTGAATCATGCAGTACAAGAACACGTGGCAAGTCTGAGATGGTTTGATGTGTGTGTGTGTGCGTGTGTGTGTGTAAATAAAGAAATGATGGAGTGTCTGGTTGTATGTCAGTGCAGGCTTATGCATGCTGCTGTTTATTGTTTCAAATTGTGTTACAAGCCAGTTTTTACATTCTACAGTGCATCTGAATATGTTTTACATGGAAAGGTGCTATATAAATGAAATTATTATTATCATTATCATGATTATCATTATTGTTATGATGTGTCTTCATGTCACTGTCAGTCTTGTAAATACTCTCCTCTCCATTCCATCATGTCTTCATTTTCCTTCCTCTCTGTCTTTCTCCTCCCCATCACATATGAATGTGTGGACATGTCTGTATCTCTAAGTGTAGGGTGATGTGTATGCATGTGCGAGCATGGGTAAAAAGTGTGTAAATGCAGCTCTGTATGTGTTTGAGTGTGTGTGTGGGGGGGGGGGGGAGGGAGGATTGGGGGGGGGGGGGAGTGGGAGTGATGTGCATGCACATATTTGTGTCACTCTGTGTGTGTGTGTGTGTGTGTGTGTGTGTGTACACATGCATGCAAGTGATATAATCTATGTATATCAGTACCAACACGAACATACATATGCACACATATACATTATATAAGCATGTCCATCCTCCATGGACTACAAGTACAAGTGATCTGGCCATCCCGTTGAGATGGTTTGATGTTTTTTTGTTGTTGTTTTTTTTGTTTGTTTGTTTTTGTTTTTCTATCAACTGAAAGCTAGGGCCTCCACTACAAGGGATGTTGGTGGGTTGTTGCTGTTTTTGTATGTTTAGTGATACACATATCAACTACACTGACAGCAATACTCAGACAAGGACAGACACAAACTTAAGTAATAATTGATTTAGTATCATTATTGAATTCAGATAAATAAATACAATACACATTGCAAAAACAATTACCATTCTGTCTATCTCTATTCCAGTGTGGGTCATCAGGCATGAACAACAGAGTATGAAAATATGAATCAATAGCGCTGCACTGCAAACGGTCCCTCAATCTCGCTGCGTCAGGCTTACTTGCCTGCCCATCTGTTCACCTGTTCTGTCCCTCGATATCCTGCCAGGCTATGCTAGCTGCCTGTCTGTTCGCCTGTCTGTCCCTCAAAGTTCCCAAGTCTAATCAGAGAGCATTCTGTCCTTTGGGGCAGACTCCTGAGATGGAGAATCTCTCTGTTCAGATAACAAAAGCCCTATTGTGGTGTCAGCTTTCACACCAGACATGATGCCTTTTAACACAGCCATGAACTGCCAGCACACTGAGTCAGAACAGTGCTTGTACTGATGTGAACTACTTCAGTCTGTAGCAAGTAGACTTTCATTTCAGATGTACATTGCAAGTTTTTTGTAAGAGGCTAAGAGACTAGCTGCCTTCCTGCCTGGCTGGCTGGCATACTGGGTGGTTGGTTAGTTGGTTGGTTGGCAGTTTGGTTGGTCGGTTAATCTTAACTGAATGTATGTGGTTGTGTCATATCTGCTGAATTTATATCAACAGATATTTCACAAAACAAGGGTACAGTCAGGTTGGGGTTTTTTTGGGGGGAAACTTGTCTGTCAAATTTTCCTGGGATCTTAGATAACTGGCTATGTCACTTACTCTGTAACAAGTGTGTGTGCTTGACATCATGCTCATCTGTCTTGCGTTCAGTGCACATGTTACAGCAATAAAATTCACACACACACACACACACACACACACACACACACACACACACACGCACGCACACGCACAAACACACACACACACACACTGTGACACACACACACACACACACACACACACACACACACACATGCTTGCGCACACACATGCACGCAGTTATATAAGTTGGGAATCTGAATCAGCGCTAGCTTTATGTGGCTCCAGGGCTTCACTCTCACTTACATACACTACACACTATAGACCACAGATAGACAAACATATATGTACACTGCATGTACAAGGCATTCCTGACAGTAACAGGGCATAGAGTTGAAAGACCAGAATCTGGGACAATTTTTTTCTACACCAATAATGAATGAGGAGGAGGATAATGATGATGCTATTCGGGTCAAGTTTAGGTTTGGGGCCACTTCTTTTCACATCAAATTCATGGCATCAACCAGGCCAGGTGGAAGAGATACAGACACCTACAGAGTTGGACAGGAAATTGCAGCAGCACTCCAAAAGACACATCCATGAAGTGGATGACATATGACTGTATGGTCTCCAACTTCGCATTTGCTCATAATACCACATGCCACTGTGGACAAGAGCCAGCCATGTGCAGAAAAACCCAACCTCTGCTGGGAACTGAACTCCCATCCTCCAAATCGTCGGTTTGTGATGCAGTTTGTCATAGCTGTTGGCTACTACATAACCTGATCTTGTCAACATCTCAGCAGAAACTGAAAATTATCAAATACTGGTGACTGCATTCATAATAGTAGCAGAACCAGACATTATCATGGGGAAAAAACAGTATGTGTAGTGAAAACAGAAAAAAACAGCACACAAAGCAAACAATAGATAAAGAAGATGGATATATGAGGATAGAAATGGAAGAGGAAGAACAGAAAAAGAGGAGAAGATCAGCTATAACTCAGTAACACCATACACCAGTAAAGAAGAAAACGAAGACAGGCATGATGGTCGACAACAATATAAAGATACACACAAAAGCAACAGAAAAATCAGTAACAAGCACAAGCACAAGGATAAGATGATGATAATCTAATCAAGTTCACAGGTGAAGAAAGAGACGGAAAGAACTAGAAGGTCAATCCATATATATCATAACTGTCTGACCTTTCCTGCAGCATGGAAGCCACCTCCTTGCTGAACTCACTGCCCTGCTTGATGAACTTCCGTAGGTCTTCAAAGCCATCATAACCCTGGAACACGCACACTGTCAGTCAGTCACTCCTTGTCACACTGTTTCATCACTATAATCATGCCAGTTTCAGTTTATTCTTGGTGTGCTTAACAGAGCTTGTGTCGTGTATAAAATTCATATAACCCACCCCCACCTCACATCTCTCTCTCTCTCTCTCTCTCTCTACACACACACACACACACACACCACAAAAGCATGCATGAATATATATGAAATTTTAAAAAAAAAAACAACTAAAAAGACAGTAAGGGTTGAAGTAAGTCACTGATCATGAACACAGCATGTTTTACTTGTAGTGATGTTCAGAACAGCAGCCATAGAAATGCTCCCCGCCCCAGCATCACACCTGACAAATTGTGCAGAACTGCATACAATTTTTTTCGCCAATAATAGGTTGTTTTTTCTTAACAGGACTAAATATATAGTAAATCATGCGCAACAACTCACACACATAAACAAAAAGCATTTTATACAGCTAAAATGCAATCAAAGAATAAAGAAAGACTTTCAAACAATAAAAAGGGGAGGTCAGACATTGCAAACTATAAAATGTCAACACAGACATAAAATATATGCTAAATAGATATTTGTGACTTGGACTTAAGGTAGAAAGATCACAGTGTGTATATGAAAGATGGCCAAATATTGTCATCATAGTCATTGTCTTAGTAGAAGTTGTGATCATAGTGGTATAAGGACTGGCTTGAGTGTAAACTTTGCAGCTTATAATACTTGTATATTATATATATTCCTCTTTGACATCGTGTGCACTACATGTGCAATCCTACCAGTGCTATCCAAGAGATTTTTTCAATCTTGTTCTGTAAATATTTACCAGTGGCTTTAAGTTTCAAAAATTACCAACTTCAGTGCTGAAAGAATGTTTACGTTTGTAAATTTGACAACTAAGTTTACCTCTTGATTCCTAGTTTTCTCATCATAATGTGTTCATGTGTACCTTAGGAGTTACATTTTGGCTTTTTTTCCTATTATATTCATGAAGTATGCGCAATTATCCAGTACTCTTAGCGATAACTAAACAGCAAAAAATTCACTGTGGAATGCAAGGGGCCAAAACATGATTCCTGCAGACAAGTATGACATCTGAAAATTACGACATGCATTATCAATGATTCAATCCATTGTGGGGTACTCAACGTCACCTCATGCAAAATAATAAAATTAAAAAAACAACTCAAAACTCAAAAACAGAGCATTACACAACAGAGCAGAAAGCAGGAAATATATCCAGATCATGTTGCCTGCTGTAGCACTCGCCAGATCTCATGCAGGAATCCAAAGTACCAAAGACAGAGCTTTAACATGGAAGCAAGCTGAAACTCCAGTGGAACTATGACACTTCCACAAGTGCTCTGACCTTATGTAGAAAGCCCCAAAACAATGACGGCACCAGAACATGGAAACAAGCAGAAACTTCCAGCAGAATGATGATGATGCCCACACAGGTATTCTGATCTCATGCAGGAAACTCCAAAATCAAATGCAGAAGCAAGCAAAAAATTCAACCAGACTCATGATTCTGAGAGGTACCTCATGATGGGTGCAATAGCTAAATGGTTAAAGCAATGGGCGTGCAATCTGAGGGTCCTAGGTCCAGTTCCTGTATTGGCACATGGTACTGACTATAGGTTAATGGTGGAGATTTTTCTGATCTCCAAGGTCAGCATATATGTAGACCTGCTAGTGCCTTACTCCCCTGCATGTATACACATGCAAACAATCAAATATGCACACTAAAGATACTGTGATCCATCTCAGCATTTGGTGGATTATGGAAACATCAACCTTTCCAACACTCGCACCCCAAAAAGTGAGTACGGCTGCCTGTTTGACAAGGTAAAAATGGTCATACAAATCCACTTGCAGATCAAAACAAGCAAACAAGGGTGTTGGGGACCACAAATGCAAAAAAAAAAAAAAGAAAAAAAAAGAGAGATGGGGAGAGGTAACCCACAGGGGAACTGAACACTAACAGATGGCAGGCAGCTCCACACATTGACCAACCCATGCTACACAACACGCTGCCCTGAGGAACAGAGACCTGCGCAAGACGGCTCATTGGTAAGGGCAGTGGCGTCATCTGCTGGAGGGCATGCTGTACCAGGTGCGGCATGACGTCTGACAGGCTGCGCAGTGCACGACGACTGCGGCTCCTGGGATGCTGACGATGACCACTGCTGCTGCCCACTGCCGAGTGGCTCATGACCTTGACCCTACTGAGGTTATCAAAGCAACTTGCCTGACCATGATATACTGTAAATACCTCTAAACAGTCAGTCGGTCCAGACACTCATGCCCAATGTCTGCACCTTGAAGTAAGGCTTGTTTCACTTTCAGTGTTCACTTGGTTGCCCTTTCTCAGAACTAACTGTCTGCTTCTTCAGCATAGTGCTTTACTAAGCCTTTTTCCAGAGTTCACTTTCTCACTTCACAGCCTCCATACACTTTCCAGCGTTTGACAGAGTTATCAAAAGCAGGAATGTCTTTTCTTTTTTCTTTCAGCCACAGTCAGCCCCTGCCAGATCCAACACTGGGTCTCTGGAATGTGGTCCATTATTATCAAATCTGTCAAGAGAAAGGTCAAAGTGTCAGATGTCCAAGTATGGCAAACTTTCACACTCCTGTCTGTTTTGGGGTTTTTTTGTTTTTTGTTTTGTTTTGTTTTTTGAAGAACTTAGATCTTAAGCCACCAGTGCATATGTTGCAAAACAAATTTTAAGTTTGATTTTCAAAATTTTTCCTCAGGTGATGAAAAGATTGAAACACTAGCTCCATGAGTGGTACATCAACTTAAAACCAGAGTCAGTCTCTCTCTCTCTCTCTCTCTCTCTCTCTCTCTCTCTCATACATAAACACATCACACAACTACCTACAAAAGTCCTGCTGCATTTCATACATTTTCTTAATCAACTTGCACTTAGTTCTCATTCACTACATCATTCCACTTCTTTGGATGATGTGCATGTTTACACACAACACGAGTCTCTGTAATAACCCTGTATTTGAGTCGTTCGAGTCAATGTATCTCTCTCCACATAGTGTGCATGTGTGTATGTGTGTGTGCACACATATATATATATGTGTGTGTGTGTTTTGCATGTGTGCATATATGGGCGTGGGCGTGGGTGTAACGCATATTTTATGCTTCTTTTTTTTAATAATTCAATGATATATTTGCAATCTGTATTAATCTCTTCTTATATATAGAGATCATTTTCTTGTGTGTTTTAATGTGCTGATATATGCTATTATCATATTATGTGCTATTGTATGCATGTATTTTTTCTTGGGAGGCGCCAAGAGCCCATTAGATGGAGAGAGTGTGCCATATAAGTGAGAGACAGACAGACAGACAGACAGACAGAGATAGACAAACAGACAGACAGACAGAGACACAGACACTGACACAGACACAGAGAGAGAGAGATTTCAGATGATTTATTCATCTAAGGCCATAGCCCCATATGAACAGGGGGCGATAACAGAGATTAACATGCGTCACTACAACTATGTAAACACAATAAGCATAACCAGATGCCAAAACAATAATATTAGGATACTAGTGTTTCTCTCAGCTGAAGTGCTCGAAATAAATACATTGCTAAACTGTATATTGTTTCATTATCAATCAATGACATCAATAAACATAATCTAAACAGACATGGATGTGTATAATATTTCTTCAGGATGAATTTAACTTGAAGGTCTGTTAGGGCTGGGCACTTCAAAACAAAATGAACTTCATCCTCTCTGGATTCCTCGCACAGAGGACATAATAGTTCTGAATTATTCACGGTTTTATAACGATATCTGTGCACTTTTATATCAGAAATACCAAATCTAAATCTAGTTAGAGTACATCACAGGTGTCTGTTCACGTTACACAAAAGGTATCTCCTCACTGTATGATTAACCTTCGCCGGACGGTGCTACTGACTATACACGGAAGACGGTGTGGGTCCGTGTGGACCCATGTCCCTCAAAGAGGGAAAATCATGTTCACCCTTCCACAGACGGTGTGGGTCCATGTGGACCCATGGCCGTCATTGAAGGAAATTTTGTGTTCATCCCTCCGAAGACGGTGTGGGTCTAGGTGGACCCATGTCTATAAAGAGGGTTATTTTAATCCGATTTTGGCGAAGTTCTCAAAATACTGCTCCATCCTGCAACAATGGCGGACAGTGGTGCTTATGCTTCCATCACAGCAGAATTTGTGTTAGTATGTGTGTGTTTGTGTGTGTGTGTGTGTGTGTGTGTGTGTGTAAACTGTATGTGTATGTGTTGCATGTCTGTATGTGTGACACAAAGGAATGTTACCTGAAATGCAGACTATATTTCTAAGGCAATTAGGCTTCAAGCAGCAAGAAAAAAGAAACATAAAAATACAAGCAAGATCAAAACATCAAGAACACCAAGCAGTAGTAAGAAACACAAAATTAAAAAAAAAAAAGAACTCAACAAGCAAGAATCATGTTAGGTCATGACATTGTGTAAGAACCAAATACCGTATCTTTACTGCATTTGGGATAGCTGAAGAACATGTATGCATTTTAGAATTCTCATGATCTGACAAGTTCAGCGTTTTTACTTTGAGCACGCACAGGAAGGGCAAAGAATTTGCATGTGGTCGGGACAAACATGCTGACTGCATTTCTGGCACCTCTGTCTCACTTTTCGATCAGCCTTCCATGAGCAGAAAAAGCAGCGTGCTTTCTTGCGCTGTATGGGGGCAGCTTCACTTTATGTTCCAGGATCAGAACTGGCTTGCCTCTTGTGCAATGTGCTGTCAGCTTCACCTGATCCTACTGTCTCAGACTTGTCTTGCCTGACCGTTTTTGCTCTTGGCATTTTGTGCCCTTCTGACTCAAGCTCAATCCTCTTGATTGAATTTTTCATCAGATCAAGAGTGCCCCGGTGCATGTTTGTGTGCATGAGATGGCACTTCATGTGTGGCAACATCAGGCTTTTACTGATGCATTGGATGAATGCACTCCGTGCATCTTTCTTTGCAAGAGAATCATCTTCAAATTTGATTGACCAGACACAGCGTGCAGCCACTGTAGCAAGACCAATGATGCTGGCAAACATGACAAATGGCCAGCGTTTGGAAATTCTTTATGAGGTATAAGCATGGGCAAGCTTATCCAGAGAGTCTACGGCCCCCTTTGTCTCATTGTAAAAAAGAACAATCTCAGGCTTCTGCTTGGGGGCCCCTGGCTTCACCATCCCTTCGTCATGCATTGAGCTGAGGAGAATGGTGTTCTTCCTTCTCTTCCCCTGGTAATTAACAAGGGTGACAGTCTTATTGTAAGCAAACTCACTGCCGTGAAGTGGGAGGTTTCTGTTGCTTTTGAAAGGGTAGGGTAGAAACCTTTTGTTGGATCTGACTGTCCCTACGACTGTCAGGCCATTGTTTTGACAGCCCTCGGCCAAAGCCAAATCTGTGAAATAATTATCACATGTAATATTTCTTCCACTCTTGAAGAATGGAGTTGCCAGCTGAAGGGCAATGTTCCTTCCAAGATTCACCTGTCTGTCCTGGCCAAGGGGCCGGCCAAGGTATGGAATTCCCAAGAGAGGGAAATTATTGGCTGAGTCAGCAACCCTGAACACCTTTATGCCATAGCGATTGGGCTTGCTGGGTAGGTATTGGATGAAACTGCACCTGCCTCTAAAAGGCACAAGCTGCTCATCCACAGTTAGAAGGGGCCCAGCAATTTAATAGGTACTAAGGTTTTTGTTGAATTCGTCCCAAACGTCTCTGAAAGGGGCAAATGAATCTTTTGCTCTTCTGTTTGATCTTGTCGATTTGTCATCAAATCTCAGACAACACATGAGGATTTTGAATCTGTCCCTACTCATGGCTGCTCTTACAAGACTGACCCCGTATTCCTGATCCCAAATTTTGCTGGTGGAAAGCATGTTCTGCTTTTTGACCCCCCAAAAAAGCAACACGCCAATCAAGGCCTCAATCTCAACATCGTCACAATCTTGCCATTTTTCCTGGTACTGATTTTGTCCATACAAATTTGTGAAACGGACAGTGTCTTTAATGATTTTGTCTGAAATAAACAGTTTGTATGTATCATACGGATCATGCACATTTTGGGTTCCAGGGACCTGACTAGGGGGACGCTTGAAAATGTTCTTAGACGGCGTCTTTCTTTTTCCGGTCACTGGAACTTTGCTCCATCTTGTTTCGTCCTTTGCTGTATATGTGTTGGAATCTGGTGGCACTTCTTGCTCCTCACCTGACTGAGAAAAGACTTCTTCTTCATCTTTTTTGAAATCTGGTTCATCATCACTAGGGGACTCCGCATCAGGCTCAGGTGGAAGAAATTCTTCGTCACTAGTCATCGCCACTTTCTTGTTCGTGGTCCTGGGAACTGGCAATCCGTGTTCTTTGCTCATCTGGGGTAACCAAAAAAAAGAAGAGAAAGGTACAATATAGTCAGATATGATTCCATAAATTTGCAGTTATGTTTTACACACACACACACACACGCACACACACACACACGCACACACACACACACGCACACCCTGTCATCGAAAAAACCCAGGCAACATTGTAAGCATTCGCAACTAAAAATGACAAGCAACAAAAATGCAGACACATGTAAGCACTTGTAAACAATTAACCCATAAACACTAGAGCACCAAAACAGAGAGAGAGAGAAAGAGAAAGTCCCCCCCCCCCCCCCCCTTTGTCTCTCCAGACACATACGTAGACTACAGGCAAACATACACACATACGACAATCGAAAGTGAAAGTAGGCATTCATACCAAAATCTTCTTCTGCCTCTGCTCCACAGTCCTCAGCCAATGCCTGCCTGGTCTCTGTTGGCAAATCTGGGGATAGGAAAGCAAAACAGTGGGTTTCATTGGTTTTTATAAAGCACATACGTTAATCCCCCTATCCACTCCTCTATCGGCACCTGTGAACGCATGAACTACTGCATGAGTACACCTCTGTGATTGTATATTACGTTATTGATTAGTTTTGGCTAACTTTGAGATGCAACTTAAACTGAGACAGAGACAGATACAAACCACAGATACAAGCCATTTCTGCACTCCCCAACCCCCCAACCCCCCAACCTTATTTCCCCTAATAAATATCAAGTGGTTTAAATTCTAACTCAAAATGTTGATATACTCACCAAAATTATGGTCTTCCTCTGCGTCAGCACAGGTGACAAGGGCTTCAAAAATGTTAGGTCTGTCCATGACGGTATCAGAGTGACTGTCCAGCCTCCATGAGAGATACTCGTAGCAAGGAGAGAACGTGGGAAAAACCCGCCGCTTCCTCAGAACTTGTTACTTTCAGAAGTGCCAGTATCGGTTTCAGTTTCTCTCTCCAGCATGCAAAGAGGGGGTCCTACAGACCTCCCCATTGTCGCCCTCTGTAGCCAAGGATTACAATTTTCCTTCTTTGCGAGCCATGGGTCCACACGGACCCACGCCGTTTGCGGAAGGGTAAACACAGTTTTCTTTCTTTGCGAGCCATGGGTCCACACAGACCCACGCCGTCTGCAGAGGGGTAAACACAGTTTTCTTTCTTTGCGAGCCATGAGGTCCACACAGACCCACACCGTCATCAGTGACTAGTTAAAATGTCACCTGTAATTACTTTTTGAAATTTTGACCCATATTTTCGAAATTTTAGGACAAGGAGGGGATTTGTGTGTTTGGAGCATATCTAAAATTTCATTGAAAAACATCTATAAATATACGAGATATCGGCATTTAAAGACCCTTCTGGGTCCACATGGACCCACACCGTCCGGCGAAGGTTAAACATATACATTCTATACATACTAAACCTTTCACTTGAACGAATGTGGCTTTTCCACTCTTGCCACCTACAGTCGATCAATCTTTGGCGAAACATTTGTAGAAATCTATTTTCACCACCTACTCCTTGACACTCCCATGCATACCCAAATCCAAGCTCATACAAACACATTCGTACATTTGACACCCAATTTCGTTCGCCTCTTTGGTCTAGATCATGTAACATATTGTATGATTTGCATGGCAGTCTATGAATATTCATTTTCAGTAATTTTAACCAATAGCGAATGCATTTAACAGCAGAATTTACATAAATTAGGTATCTATCAGTTTCTCCATAAACTAAATCATTTGGTGTTCTCATGTCAACCCCTAAATACTTTTTAAGACCAAATAAGTGAACAGATTTGCAATACATGGCAGCATTCCTATCAAGTCCCCACAATTCTGAGCCGTATTGTACCATAGGTTGTATCTGAGAGTCAAAATTTTTTATAAAGAGTTCTAGTGAGTTATTATTCAACAAGAACAATTTCTTCGTAACAGACATCAAGGCATTCTTCGCTCTGCTAGATAGATCTCTGCAGGCAGCTACAAAACTCAAACGAGTAGAAAAAAGTATCCCAAGGCATTTATAAACATTAATGACAGGCATAGTAATACCATCATAAACCCATTTTTCCCTTGCAGCCATGTAACCACCTTTCCTGAAGATGATAATGTTGCTTTTATCCAAATTCACCCGTAACTGCAATCGCTTAGCTGAGTTTTTCAAGTTGTTCAACTGCGTTTGTAACCCAACGACTGTCTCTTAAAGCAAAAGTATGTCATCAGCAAGTAATAAAATAAATAATTCTAAGAAATCATTAGTAAATCTAGCGCCGTGTCTTCCTTTATCTATTGCTTCAAGTGCTAATTCATTTATAAACAATGAAAACAGAATCGGACTGCAGACATCTCCCTGTTTAACACCTCTTGTACAACATATATAATAAGTAAGTTTGTTACCACTTCTTATTCTTGTTTTAACAACATTATACATACTCTTTACACAGTTAAAAAGTTTTCCTTTTATCCCATCTTTTGTCAGAATAGGCCACAACATATTTCAATTGTTTGAATCAAACGCCTTTTCGAAGTCAATAAATGCAATGTAAAGCTTATGATTAAGTGATAACTGTTTCTGAATGAAGGCCAAAAGTGTAAACATATGACCAATTGTTGAGTATCCTCTTTTAAATCCTGCCTGGTGTTCTCCAGTTATGTTATAGCATTCTACATATTCCTGAAGTCTTCGGTTAATAATCATACTATATACTCTAAAATTCTTGGTATTATTTACATCACCTTTTTTATAAAGTGGCACGGTAACAGATTCACACCAGTTTTCTGGAAATACGCCCTTGTCAAATAAAGCATTAAAAAATTTTACAAAGAATTCTACAATCTTTTCACAAGGAATTTTCAAAAATTCCCCAATGATGCCATCAGGACCTGCAGCTTTTCGATTTTTGACTCACTTGTGTAAACAAAGTGAGTATGTTTTAACCCGGTGTTCGGTTGTCTGTCTGTGTGTGTGTGTCTGTCTGTCTGTGTGTCTGTGGTAAACTTTAACATTGCCATTTTCTCTGCAAATACTTTGTCAGTTGACACCAAATTTGGCATAAAAATAGGAAAAATTCAGTTCTTTCCAGTCATCTTGTTTAAAACAATATTGCATCTCTGGGATGGGCACAAAAAAAAATAAAAAAGAAGCCAAATTATATGCAAACTGGATTTACTGTTTGTTTTTTTGGTTTTTTTGTTTGTTTGTTTTTCTCTAAACTTGGCACTTTGATCTGATATTCCTACACAACAAGAGTAGTCATTTTTATCATTTTTTTTGTTCAAACAGGAACTTCTTTTGCTTAGCATGGAAGTTATGTTTATTTTGCATGTCTTTGGTGCAGATAGTAAAAAAGGGAAATTAATCTGTAATTAATGCAAGGGGGCTTAATTTGCTTTAAACTGATCTTTCTCATCTTAAACATTACATTTTGAAATTATACTCAATACATAAAAAGCTTGTGTGTTTTACTCTCAGTGTACAGGCTTTCACTATGTTCATTCGCCCATGTGGTCTTTTTCGGAAAATACTAAAATCAATACGACGAGTGGACATAATATATCTATTGGCTGAGCCCTGAAGGCCATGGGCAAAAATCAATTGCGTACACATATTTATACATATTCAAAGCACGTGCTCATATTCTTCGCGAACGCAAACGATGCCATTTTGTTTCAAGTTGTTGACCTGCCCGTTCAATCCTATATTCAATTGACAATACACGATGACATGTGATGGAAAGTTGGAGAAGGAGACTGTTACATATTTATTCAGAGAAAGATTTGTGAACACCTCATCACTTACTGGATTATGCCCCAAACTGCCATCAAAATATCCACAGAATCAGTCGGAATTCACAGTGAAAAATAATAAACCATGAGAGTTAATACCCTTGAATTGATGAAACGTAAAAACTTCCAGTCTTGACTCTTCTCAAAATGAAGTCCTTTTCACTTCACACGACGTTTAGAAGTACTTGTACTTGGCTCTACATGTTATTAGTTTAACAAAATACTCAATTTTCATATCAACTTTAAAACTATAAAACTAGAATGAACATAAAAGAGAAATTGAATCGACCGAGTCAACCGCGGGTGTAACTAAACTTGTACATCTATCTAGATCCAGAGAAAACGCCTAAATGTTGCAGTGTGATTGCGGCGATAGCCATGTCTCCTTTACCGTGGACTTAAAAAGAATTTTTAATTGCCCTTAAAGATTTTTTGAATGCCCAAGATACACCAGAATAATATGATTTAAGCAGCGTTCTCACTGCGAATACCACAATCGATTTATCGCCCTTTAAAAAAGCATGTTTAAATATTATATTTTTGAACATCAGCTAAGGAGTCACGATAGTGTAATGGGTAAGACAGTTTCTTCTCACCCGAACACATGGGGTTCGAATCTGCCGTTAGGACTTCTTTTTTTTTTTTTTCTTTTTCTTTTAACCCGAAGCTTTATAATGACAAATACAGAACACATTTTAACGATTAGATTTTTTTTTTTTAAGTGTACCACAAGTGAGTCTTGAAGGCCTTGCCTCTCTTGTTTATTTTTCTAAGAGCTACTTCAAGAGAAATTGAACGATTCATAGCTTCAGTGTCCTCTGCTGGTAAATTGTGGTCATCGTTATCTTGTGGCATATCTTTATCAAGTAAGACTTTACAGTATTGAAACCAATCATGTACAGATATATTATTTTCAGGTTGTTTCTTTTTAAACGATATTTTATTCAAACATTCCCAAAATTGTTTTTGGTCATCAATGGAAGCAATTAGCCCATCCAACACATCTTTATTATACTGTTGGGGGTTTTTTTTGTTGTTGTTTTTTTTGTTTGGTTGGTTGTTTTTTTTTACTCACTTGTGTAAACAAGGTGAGTATGTTTTAACCCGGTTTTCGGTTGTCTGTGTGTGTGTGTGTGTGTCTGTGTGTCCATGGTAGACTATAATATTGCCATTTTCTCTGCAAATACTTTGTCAGTTGACACCAAATTTGGCATAAAAATAGGAAAAATTCAGTTCTTTCCAGTCATTTGGTTTAAAACAATATTGCACCTCTGGGATCGGCACAAAAAAATGTAAAAAAGAAGCCAAATCATATGCAAACTGAATTTACTGGGGGGTTTTTTGTTTTGTTTTTTTTAAATTCTCTAAACTTGGCACTTTGATCTGATATTCTGACACAACAACAAGAGCAGTCATTTTGATCATTTTTTGTTCAAACAGGAACTTCTTTTGCTAAGCATGGAAGTTATATTTATTTTGCATGTCTTTGGTGCAGATAGTAAAAAAGGGAAATTAATCTGTGGTGGTGGTGGTGGTGTGTCCATCGAGATCGATGATGACAATCGTTGTCATCCAGCTGGGGGATGGGGGGAGGATGGTGGTGGGGTGGGGGGGAAGATGCTCATGAATCTATCTGTGAATGCGCAGATGGCTGAATAGTCCAATCTGCGCACGAAATGTTCGCTGACAGTTGGGGCAGACAAAGACAGGCATATCATTGTCAGGGAGCTTGTTTGCCCGTGACTTTCTGGCCTGCCTCTTCTGAACAGCTGCAGCAGTCCTGTTGGCCTCACACAACTTGGCGCCTTTGTGCACAGCAGCGCACCATTTGTCACAGTCCACTGCAGATTCCTCCCAGGAGTCAGGGTTGATTCAAACGCTTTCAGAGAGACTTTCAGAGTATCTCTGAAGCGCTTCTTCTGACCTCCGTGTGATCTCTTCCCTTGTTGCAGCTCGCCATAGAAGAGCCTTTTGGGCAGCCGATGGTCTGGCATGCGCGCCACGTGTCCAGCCCAGCGAAGCTGGGACTGCATCAGGATGGTGAAGATGCTGGGAAGGGTGGCTTTTGCGAGCACGTCTGTGTCTGGGGTCCTGTCTTGCCACTTGATGTTCAGTAGCTTCCTGAGGCATGTTGTGTGGAAGTGGTTCAGCTTCTTGGCATGTCGTTGGTACACTGTCCAAGTTTCGCAGGCATACAGTAGTGTGGGGAGAACTACTGTTCTGTAGACCTTTGGCTTGGTCTCAAGACTAATGCCTCTTCTGTTCCAGACATTTGCATTGAGTCTACCAAAAGTTGCGCTTGCTCTTGCAATCCTGATGTTCACTTCATCGTCGATGGTCGCATTTCTTGACAGTGTGCTGCCAAGGTATGTGAACCACTCCACCGCACTGAGTCTCTGACCGTTGACTGTGATGTTGGGCTCAACATAGAGTTTCCCTGGGGCTGGCTGATGGAGAACTTCACTTTTCCTCGTGCTGATGGTAAGGCCGAAGTTTCTGCTGGCAGTGGCAAACTTATCGACGCTGAGTTGCATGTCAGCTTCAGATCCAGCGTTGAGGGCACAATCATCAGCAAACAAAAAGTCTCTGATGATGTCTGCCATGACCTTCGTTTTTGCTTGAAGCCTTCTGAGGTTAAACAACTTGCCATCTGTTCGGTACTTTAGGCCGATTCCAACATCGCCATCTCTGAAGGCATCAGTAAGCATTGCAGAGAACATGAGGCTGAACAGTGTTGGAGCCAGGACGCAGCCTTGCTTGACACCATTTGTGACAGCAAAAGGAGCAGATGTTTCGCCATTGTCCTTGACTCGAGCCTGCATGCCTTCATGGAATTGGCTGACCAAGGAAACAAATTTCCGAGGGCATCCGTACTTGGCCATGATCTTCCACAGTCCCTCTCTACTCACGGTGTCGAAGGCCTTAGTGAGGTCGACATAGGTGAACAGAAGATCAGCATTTTGCTCCTGACATTTCTCTTGCAGCTGCCTTGCAGCAAACACCATGTCGGTGGTTCCGCGCTCTTTCCGGAATCCACATTGGCTCTCAGGCAAATGACCTTGGTCAAGGTGTGCTGTGAGGCGGTTTAATAGGATCCTGGCAAGTATCTTGCCTGCGATGGAGAGCAAGGAAATGCCCCGATGGTTATCACAGGCTTGCCGGTTCCCCTTTCGCTTGTACAAGTGAATGATAGATGCATCTTTGAAATCCTGGGGGACCGTCTCTTCTTTCCACATGAGTGAGTACAGCTGATGGAGCTTCTCAGTCAGCACAGTGCCTCCATCCTTGTAGACCTCTGCTGGTATAGAGTCTGAGCCAGGTGCTTTGCCACTGGATAGCAGACGGATTGCTTTATGGGTCTCAAGAAGTGTTGGCGGATCGTCCAGTGCTTCGTTGATGGGGACTTGTGGGAGACGGCCTATGGCTTCATCATTTATGGAGGAAGGGCGATTTAAGACACTGTTGAAGTGCTCAGCCCAGCGTTCAAGAATTTTCTCCTTCTCGGTGATCAAGGTATTCCCATCTGCACAGAGGAGGGGGGATGATCCTGAGGATGTGGGGCCGTAGACTTCTTTTAAGGCATCATAGAACCTCTTCATATCGGGCCTGTCAGCATATCCCTGGATCTCATCAGCTTTGTCACTCAGCCACTTATCCTGCATCTGGCGTAACTTTTGCTGAACAGTCCTGCGGATGGCATCGTACGCATCCTTTTTTGATGTGGACTTTGGGTTGCTCAGGTAGGCTTGATGCAGATGGCGTTTCTCATCCAGAAGCTGCTTGATTTCATCACAGTTTTCATCAAACCAGTCTTTGTGCTTTCTGGTCATGGGTCCCAGGGTCTCTGAAGCTGTACTATAGATCAGCTCACGCAGGGTCCTCCAGTCAGACTCCACATTCTGGTTGTCCAGAGAGGCGGATTCCAGACGATCTTCCAGCAGCTCCACAAAGGACTGTTTGATGGTGATGTTTTTCAGCTTAGCGATGTTGAGCCGTTTTGGAGCCTTCTGGCCTTGGGGGCGTCTCTTGGGCTGGATTCGAATATTCAGCTTCGAGACTACAAGGCGATGGTCTGTCTAACACTCGGCGCCGCACATGGTCTTTGTTATATGTACATCTTGCCTATCCCTTTTCCTGACGATGACATAATCGATGAGATGCCAATGCTTTGAGCGAGGGTGCATCCATGACGTCCTGTTACGGGTAGGGAGGCAGAAAACTGTGTTGGTTATCAGCAGTTCGTGCTCTGCACAGGTCTGAAGCAAAAGCAATCCATTTGGGTTGCAGTGGCCCACACCGTGCTTTCCAATCACTCCATCCCCGGAGATGTAGTCAGAGCCAACTCTAGCATTGAAGTCCCCAAGAATGATGAGCTTGTCTGCTTTAGGGATAGCAGCAATGACAGAGTGAAGGTCCTTGTAGAACTTCGCCTTCACTTCATCCGGGTTGGTCATGGTTGGGGTGTAGGCACTGACAATGGTGAGGTGCTTCTGGCCAGATGCCAATGGGAGTTTCATGGTCATAAGCCTATCGTTGACTCCCTTTGGGATTCCAGCTAGCTTGCTGACAAGTGCTGTTTTTACTGCAAAACCAACGCCAGCCTCACGTCACTCTTCGCTTCCTCGTCCACTCCAGAAGAAGGTGTAACCAGATCCCCATTCACAGAGCTCACCTTCGCCTGCAAGCCGAGTCTCACTCAAGGCTGCGATGTCAATGTTGTACTCTTATCTGGCGAGTTCGGATGCAACTAGTGTCATTCTCCTTTGGGGTCTGTCCGCGTTATCTCTGTCCAGGAGAGTCCTTATGTTCCAAGCACCAATGGTGAGAGGAACGATCCTTGTTTTTTTCTTTTCTTTCTTTTTGTTTTGACCACTGATGTAGGGTCCCCGCCAGCCGCGGTATGCTGGCCAGGGTGATATGGAGCAGGCAATTTTTAGGGCACCTTTTCTAGCCCCTTCCTCATGCCAGGGAGGTGAGCAGTGCATTCCTAAAGAGGGCTGCTCAGACGCTCAGACGGCTGCCGAGCTCCATCGCTGCTCCTGTCGACGAAGAACGACCCTATGGCCTGAGCCGCTTGCGTGCAGATCTGCGGCTGCGACTGCCAGTGTACCCACACCTGTCGTTTCGTCGCTCGCCTGTCGCCACAGGACTTGGGGGTGATGAAATGATGCAGGATGAAAGGTCATTTTGGATGACTGATGACTTGCGCGATGAGTTTGTTTAAAGTGAAGAGGAGTTGCGCAACATCGACCTCACTCTCTCGTCCGGGTCCACCAATTTCCAGTGGCAAGACTAAGTCGAGACGACTGGAGGATGAGCACGGATGCAGTGGATGACCAAGATATCCTTTCGGTGTCTCATCTTGCTCTCTGCACTCCACAGTGCGTTGCTGTAACTGCCTTCCTCTCCGTTGAACCGATAGGTTTCTTCCGCAGATTCTGCCGGATCCAGACTTCACATGCATGGGTAGACACACCCCGGGGGCCAACTGCGTGTGGCATGCACACAGCACGGTGGAGCTAGATGGCCGTCGGTGGCTCTCTTGAGCCAACGCCCTTTTATGGATCTCCATAAGGGTGTCTAGCCACCCGCCTCACCAGTCCCGGCAATCCGACCCTGAACAGGTTGTACTGGATTACAGGTTACCAGTAGCAGATCTAATGACCTGACCTGACCTTGTTAATTAATGCTATGGGGCTTAATTTGCTTTAAACTGATCTTTCTCATCTTAAACATTACATTTTGAAATTATACTCAACACACAAAAAGCTTGTGTGTTTTATTCTCAGTGTACAGCGCTTTCACTATGTTCATTCGCCCAAGGGGTCTTTTTCGGAAAATACTAAAATCAATACGACGAGTGGACTTTATAGATCTATTGGCTGAGCCCTGAAGGTCATGGGCAAAAATCAATTGCGTACACATATTTATACATATTCAACGACGCCATTTTGTTTCAAGTTGATGACCTGCCCGCTCAATCCTATATTCAATCGACAATACACGATAACATGTGAAGAAAAGTTGGGGAAGGAGACCGTTAAATATTTATTCTGAGAAAGATTTGTGAACGCCTCATCACTTACTGATTATGCCCCAAACTGCCATCAAAATATCCACAAAATCAGTCGGAATTCACAGTGAAAAATAATAAACCATGAGAGTTAATACCCATGAATTGATGAAACGTAAAAATTTCCAGTCTTGACTTTTCTCACAATGAAGTCCTTTTCACTTCACACGACGTTTAGAAGTACTTGTACTTGGCTCTACATGTTATTAGTTTAACAAAATACTCAAATACCCTAACTTTAAAACTATAAAACTAGAATGAACATAAAAGAGAAATTGAATCGACCGAGTCAACCGCGGGTGTAACTAAACTTGTACATCTATCTAGATCCAGAGAAAACGCCTAAATGTTGCAGTGTGATTGCGGCGATAGCCACGTCTCCTTTACCGCGGACCGAAAAAGGAATTTTTAATTGCCCTTAAAGATTTTTTGAATGCCCAAGATACACCAGAATGATATGATTTAAACAGCGTTCTCACTGCAAATACCGCAATCGATTTATCGCCCTTTAAAAAAGCATGTTTAAATGTTATTTTTAACGTCAGTTAAGGAGACACGATAGTAAGACGGTTTCTTCTAACCCGAACACCCGGGTTTCGAATCTGCCGTTTTTTTTGTTTGTTTGTTTTTGTTTTGTTTTTGTTGTTGTTTTTAACCCGAAGCTTTATAATAACAAATACAGAACACATTTTAACGATTAGATTTTTTTAACTATCACAAGTGAGTCTTGAAGGCCTTGCCTCTCTTGTTTCTTATTGTTTAACATACGCTTATATTCTCTTAAAGCTATTGCATACTCATTATTACCATCCTTATCTAGTGTTCTACGGCATTTTCTCAGTAACCTACGAACATTTCTTCTAGTATTCTCGCATTCTTCATCAACTTGAACCAGTTCTTATGATGTTTATTTTTATCCACCCTAAATCTTTTCTTCATGCATTCTGCATACTCTCGAATGCAATCATTGAATAAATCCAAGGCTTCATTAACGTTAACATCAATCAAATCAAGAGCTGAGAGCCGAGAGAGAGAGAGAGAGACAGAGAGAGAGAGAGAGAGAGAGAGAGAGAATGTGTGTGTGTGTGAGAGAGACAGAGAGAGAGAGTATACAAACAAGTGACATAATATCCACACAGTCACTGAGTGGCGAGGATCGAGACACAAACTCGCAAGATTCCACAGACTGATGGACGAATGAAGTTGTGTAGTACTGAGAAAAGTAATATAATAAAACTATAGTAATATAATAAAACTATAAGCACAAATACACCTATTACGCACGGATGTAACCAAACAAAAGCTGCTGTCACACAAACAGTAAACACACACCACCATAAAGACAAGAACACACGAACCCAGCACTGTTTCTTCTTCGACATCCTCCTATCCATGGCACACAGTCATGCCTCCCACCACGACACAGGAACAATTCCGGGGCTGTCGGTGCCTGACACCTGGCCGCTCGATACAACGCACCGTATGCACGTGCACCAACAACCCACAACGAAGACGTTGGTGGATTCACTCACTCAGTCAATCGTTCCATGCATGATTCAAACGATAAAACATTTATACCACGACGTACGCAGCAACAGAACTCGGCAAACAAGCCACGAGTTTGGAGGAGCGTCCACTGTTTTGAAAAGGCGTGGATCATTCACTGCGCGTCCTCGTCGCTACACCTGAATAATTAGTCTTCACCCCTGTAGTGGTTTCCTGGCGCAGTGGCAATGATTTCTGCACAGAGATCGTGGGGATATTTCGTCTGTTCAGGGTCGGCCACGCCTTGCTCTCGCATCTGTTTCCAGAAGCAACATGCTGGAAGCGAGTTCCCTTACGACAACCTGACATGCTCTACCATTCATCCAACACATTGCCGTTTTCTCCTCTTTCTCATCGACCCATCGACTTCTGCTCGCTTCTGCTGCTGGTGGGGATCTGTGGGTTCTGGAAAGTGGAAGTACATGCGCGTGATTCTCTCTCTCTCTCTCTCGTGTGAGTGTGTGTGTGTGTGTGTGCACGCGCATGCTTGTGTGTGTGTTCTCTGGCCTGAGAAAGTATTTATATTTTGTACCAGTTGAAAGATTTGAAGCTATACAATGTGCGGATTATGTTCTATTCATACAAATACTTTTATATTTTAAACACACACACACACACACACACACACACACTGCACTCCGTTTGTGGATTGTTGCTGTTGTTGTTGTCTGAAGGGGATCTTGAAACCAATACAGAATGCGGAGAACCCATTCTGACTGAGAACTGTACATGGCGATAGCACTTTCAGAGTCCTTGTCGCCAAACTGTGAGTGAGACACAGTACACTGTAGTTTACAGTCCTGGTCCATTTTGTGTTTAGTTGACGCAGTACACCGCAACAGTACTTTCACAGTCCTGGTCAATCAATTGACACCCAGTACACAGTAACAGTATTTCACAGACCTACTCCATTAATTGAGGACTGTATAGAGTAACAGAAGTTCACAGTCTTGGTCCTACAACTGAGACACTGTTAACATACAGTAGTTCATAGCCCTACTCCATTAGTTGATAGATACACAGAAACTAATAACATTAGTTAAGTCATTGTCCATAAACTGAGACACAGTACACAATAATAGTACTTCACAGTCGTGGTTCATTAACTGACACAGTCAGTAACAGTAGTTCATAGTCCTATTACATTACCTGTAACACACTACACAGCGACAGTTGTTCATAATCCTACTCTATTAACTGTGACACAGTGCGCACTACACATTAATAGTTATTCACAGTCCTGCTCCTTCAACTGAGACATGGTACACACTACAGAGTAATAGCAGTTCACAGTACTTCTCATTTAACTGAGACACACCACGCAGCAACAGTTGTTCGCAATCTTACTCATTTAACTGAGACACTGTACACAGTAAGAGCAGGCCACATCCTATTCCATTGACTGAGACACTACACAGTTAACTGCCCTGGGCAACCCCTTTCCCCTGAACAAATGTCTGGAAGAAAGACGGCCTGGCAACAGGCTTTTTGCCCTGTGTGTGTGTGTGTGTGTGTGTGTGTGTGTGCTCTCGCGCACGCGAGCACTGTGTGTGTGTGACTGAGACAGAGGAGAGAGAGAGAATATCAAGTATGTATGCAATCTCTCTCTCTCTCTCTCTCTCTCTCTCTCTCTCTCTCTCACACACACACACACACACACACACACACACACACACACACACACACACACACACACACACACACACGGCTATGAACATCATACTCCATTAACTGAGATACAGTACACAGTAACAGTAGGCCATGCCCTACTCCATTAACTGAGACAGTCCTGGTCCATTGACTGAGACACAGTACACAGTAACAGTACTTCAGTCCTGGTCAATTTACTGAGACATAGAACACAGCAATTGTTGTTCACAGTCCTACTTTGTTAACTGAGAAATGTACAGAGTTGTAGAAGTAAACTGTTTTGTTGCATTAACTGAGACACACTACACAGTTATAGTAGTTCGCAGTCCTACTCCATTAACTGAGGACTGCATTAACTGAGAACTGTATAATGTAATAGTAGCTCACATAGTCCTGGTCCAATAGCTCCGACATGGTAGAAAGTAATGGTATTTCATAGCGCTACTCCATTAACTGAGACACAGTACACAGTAGCAGTACTTCAATTTCTCATTTTCTGGTTCATTAACTAATGCATACATCCCCCAGCCAGGATCAATATCATTCATGCCAGGAAAGATGGATGCAGGACTTCACTGGTAATATAATATCACAGCTAGGCAGACTGATGGGGAACTTAACTCTCCCCTCCCAGTTTCTGTCAGACACACAAACACTCTCTCTCTCTCTCTCTGTATACAAAGACAGAGAGAGAGACAATAATAATCAAATGAACAGTACTGTGATATATTTGGAGAACTAATTTTTTTAAATATTTGAAAAGTCACTCGGTTTTCCTGTAGGAAAGTAAGATAAGAACTGTATGTATGTATGTATGTATGTATGAATCTATCTATCTATCTATCTATCTATATATATATATATATATATATATATATATAATGTGTGTGTGTGTATGTGTGTAAATAGGAATTTATTTCAGGCTTCCAGTTGTGTTTGGACCCACAAGCTCTCACTGTCTCAGTCATCAGTTCATGTAAATCATGATAAACAAGTTCACCATAATGATTTTTTTTTTCAAATTTGTCTTTATTTATATATCTTCACTTAAATTTTTTTTTTTTAAACCAACTGAACTCCCTGTTTGTCTTGAGTGACATACAGTATCTGATGTCTTTTTCTTTCTCTCTCTCTCACTCAGCCACCTATTTATTCACACACACATGCACACACACGCACGCACGCACACACACACACACACACACACACACACACACAAACATGCACATATGCATGCATGCATGCACACACCCACACCACACACCCCTCCCACACACACACACACACACACACACACACACACACACACACAAATATTCTGGCACTGGACACATGTCAACAAGGACCACCCCCAAGAGAAGATAATGAAAACCACTTGTTTGAGTGTGTATAAATGTATTTGGGTGAGTGAGTTTTTTCAAGTTAGTGATCATGACCAAAACAGAGGAGTATGACTATGAGTGAGTACACATGGGCTCCTCTGTTGTATGAGGGATGCTGGGAGTTCATTGTTTTCAAGCTGTGATTATGACTAATATAAGCTGACTTCACACACTTTCACCTCAGAGAGTACTTTGAAGTTACAATAACAGTTTGTGTGTGTGTGTGTGTGTGTGTGTATGTGCGCGCGCGCCTAGAGTTGACTTAATCAAGATTTTGCGCCTTTTATATATTATTATTATTAGTAGTAGTAGTATTTTTATGTATTTATCTTCTTCTTTTTTTTCCAAGGCCTGACTAAGCGCGTTGGGTTACGCTGCTGGTCAGGCATCTGCTTGGCAGATGTGGTGTAGCATATATGGATTTGACCGAACGCAGTGACGCCTCCTTGAACTACTGATACTGATACTGCTTCACACTTCTACTACATCAAAAACCATACTGTATTGTGTATACAATATGTGTCTTTTTTGTGCCATTATGTGTGCATGTGAGAACTCAGAAATATTGCACTGCAAGGCCACCAGCCTGTTTGCAAAAGAAGTACATACATACATTTAAGACACACAAAATACCAAAAATATAAGGTGGAAGGGACACAACATTTCTTAACTGAAAAGTAGACAAATAATGATTTTAGTTTGTAACAGTTCCTGCAATTACATTTTTCTTTTCTAAACAGCTGTATTATCATGTCATTTCTTCGTCTCTCTTCTTTAAGGCATAATATATAAACATTGCCACAGAGCGAGTAATTAGCCTGTTTTCATTTGTAAAAGTAACACTATGTCTGTGTGTTCATTTATATTTCTGAAAATTTTCACTATGTATTTTTCCCTGATTAACTGATACATTGGGCATACTAATAAGAAATGACGTTCGTCTTCTACCACCTTACAGTTTGATTTTTCTGAGTATCTTTTGTGCAATATTTTTCTCCCTTATGCCTAGCCTAAATTTAGCAAAGACAGTACGAAACTTAATGATAGTAACATCCAAGAATAAGATGTATTTTTCTGGTTGCAACAATGACAAAACAGCAATATGTGGACTATCTATAACTTTCAGAAAGTTTATTTGACCAGTCTTGTTTATAACAGTCTAATATGCGTTGTTTAAAAACTTGCATGAATGCGTTTTCGTTTCCAGCTCCTCCATTCAACCAAACATATGAAAATCCATACATATGTAAGCAATGCTTCACCATGCTGACCTATTTGTCTTTGTCCATCTGGCATTCTGCGTTTCTGATATTTATGTTTTTAAACATTTCATAAGCTTGTTTTGGCAGTCTGGCAAGACAGTTTTTGTAGCTTGAACCAGTATCATAATCACCTTGATTACACTATCAACATATAATGGGTACCTACCTAGTTCACCATACACCATCAGATTTGGAGTTTTGGGACCTACTCTGAGAAAACACTTACAGGTAAATATTATGAGGGGCTTTTACAGACTGAAAGCGAGTCACCCCTCAAATTTCAGCTGAATACAACAACATAGGCTTTACCTGGGCATCAAATAATTCAAAGAAAACTGATAGTTCCTTATTTCCAAGGCTCCACATTGTTTTAATGGTTTCTACCACTCAACCTTTGGCTCTGCCAGAAAATTCTTCTAATGCAATATCAAGACAGTTTTGTAGTTATAGTACAGCCCAAACATTTATAACTATATATTAACAACTTATATCCCTTTTCCATCAAGAAACTATTTTTCTGCTTTTGCCAAATGCCCTCCTCTTCTAAAAACCATAATTTTTGTTTTGTTAAATTTACAGTCAGCCAAGAGACTTCTATGTTTTCTGCAAGATTCTTTATTTCATTTTGTAAACCTACAGGTGTGGGTGAGATCAAAAACAAATATCATCTGCAAATAAAAGCAAAAATATTTCTTGTATGATCTGGAAAAAATTGAAAACCATGCTTTCCTTTCCTCTTGACACTTTCAGCTACTTCTGTGATTAACAAAGAAAAAATCAGGGGAGACAACAAACAACCTTGCTTCACCCTGGCAGGACAGTCAAAGAAGTCAGATATTTCAGACCCCCAGCAAACACAACACTGAACTGATTTATATGTAGCCAAGTGCTTTAGCTTCATCCTGCTTCAGACAGCGCTCTTAGTCTTCAGATAATGCTTCACGGACAAACAGAATATCAGACGATGATAGTTTTCGCAACTAACCCGCGTGCAGAATATGTGTGACGTCACTCCCAGTTTGAACGCAAAGCCGCTTACATCATTTTGTTCTCGCCAGACAGCCTACTCCTCGACCAGCGTTGCGGTATGCTATTGGCTGAGCTGGAATCTGTGTTTCTGGTCCACCGTATTTAATTAATATATCTTTTGTCAGATCAGTAAACTACAAATATTATATACTGGCAGAATCGTCACAATTCCATCTTTAAATCTATTCCATTTGTGTTTGCCTACGTTAAACTGATTTAACGCAGTTTGTAATTTTCAGCGACGAGCTCGTTAAAACTGACCCTATTCAGGTGACTTAAATTAAGATTATAAATTCATAGTAAATAATCAACACTTCATTTTATACTCATTATAAAGTAGGTTTTGAGCTCTTTCTTTTGCACCTTATCCAATGTAAACCTGCATAAACTGGCACAGTGAGTGATGAGTGGTCATTTCATACCTGGTCAGTCATCTGACCAGAGCTGCTCTCTCTCTCTCTCTCTCTTGCTGTGTCAAGAGCAGTGTGTTTGTCGTGTGTGTCCCCACAATGGCCGACATCTCGCTACGTATCGCTGTAAGTACTAGTGTGTAGAACGTGTTGATTTGTAAACTGTATTGCTCGACACAGTACTTGTGTTCATATGAGTATGTTCAGTTAATTCTTTGTTCAGTTATTGATTTGACATGTTAGTCACAGCTCTGCTATGATTGATCTAGAAAATCGCCATGCCGTCATATGCTCGTAGCAGTATTCCATTTGATTCTTCTTTACGTCACTGTCAGTGACATCTTTGGACACTAACAGTTTGTTCGAGAATAATCTAGTGAGTGCATATGACACGTTCTTTCTTATTTGCTGTCACTGATGAAGGTTAGTGTTTCACTGATTCTCAGTACTCTAAGATGTGTGTAGTATTCTGCTGTTGTGATTACAAGATAGTGTTGGATTAATATCAGTTATTGGTTAAAACCACCTGATATGTATCAGTCTGTTAATTGTAATTTAGTTATCATGCTCTCTCCTACACGGTTTACTCCAGTATAGTGCAACATGATAAACTGATTCATTTGAGTCACTTTGACACAGTATAAGCTTTACCTAATCTATACTGTCAGTGTACTTTCACTAAATCAGCATAGCTTCAATCATTTTATCTGCACTATTTAAATGTATTAGAAATGTCATTTGATGTCAGTGTTTGGTCTTCACACATATGCATTACCAAGTGGTAGTCTTTCCATGTAATATGTATACATATGCTTTATTATTCACTTGTGCCGACATGTTGTGCTAGTGACATTTGTTTGTGTCATTCCAGGCACTGTCTTCTTTTTATGTCTTCTCTTCTTTCTCTTCCTTTTATCTCTTCTCCATTATTTCTTCTTCTTAGTTCTTCTCTACATAACTATTGTAAATAAAACAATAGAAAAACCCATTTGTGACTGGCCTCTGTATGTTCCTGGCCTGTGCACAGGAATTCTTATCTATCCTTTTATCATATAAATCATTTTAGGTAGTACTTTTGTACCGTCCGTACCCTTATAATCACTCGGTTCGACTACCAAAAGTGGCGTCGCCGACAGGATTCTGATCCTTCAAAATATCTTTACAACAGGATTAAGATCCTTCAAAAATATCCTTAGGACAGGATATTGATCCTTGATAGATCCAAATTATTCCTTTTAATGTTTCAATTCTTTTATCAAAATTCAATCCATCCCTAAACCACAGCCCTTTACCACCAAGTGTACCTTGTTACAACTTGGCGCTGTGAGCATAGGATGTGCTAACTCTTTTAATCTCTAATAATAAATCACAGCTCCTAGCCAAGCTAATCACTATTACATATACATTACCTGGAGCATTTGGAGCATTTTCGTAGATGTTTTGACTTTATGTAAGACTAACCAAAGACTAGTTCTATCTACTGAATCGAAAACTTTCATGTAGTCGATAAATGCAACATAGAATTTACTTTTTCTATCTCCATACAAACATTTCTTAATCATAGATACAATTATAAAAATATTATCAGAAGTTGCATAATTTTTACGAAAGCCAGCTTGCTCCTCACATATTTTATGCTCATTCTCTGATACTTGCATGTGAGAGAGAGAAAGAGACAGAACGTGTGTGTGTCAAGTCAAGTCAAGTCATGTCAAGATTTTATATCATGATGGTAAACTGAATAAGCAACAATTGCTTTTTTACATCAAGCCATCAATGAAAATAATAAAATAATAATAATAAATAAATAAAAATTAAAAAGAAGGGGAAAAAAAGAAGAAAAAATAGGAGAGAGAGAGAGAGAAGAAACAAGCAGATGAAGAGCAACAATAACAACAAAATGCATATATATATATATATATATATATATATATAATATGTGTGTGTGTGTGTGTGTGTGTGTGACCAAGCGCGCTATGCTTGCTCCAAAACTGCTCACACACAAGCTAAAGCAGACGACGTTTTCCCTCCTTACCAGCGCCCAAACTTGTGTGACGTCACTTCACTTACATCATTTTGTCCTCGCCAGACCACCTGCTCAACCAGTGTCGTATCGCGGTACGTCATTGGCTGAGAGCAAACTTGTGTTTCTGTTCCACCGTAATTAATTAATACCTCTTTTGTCAGATCAGTAAACTACAAGTATTATATACTGGCAGAATCGTCACAATTCCATCTTTAAATCTATTCCATTTATGTTTGCCTACGTTAAACTGATTTAACGCAGTTTGTAATTTTCAGCGACGAGCTTGTTAAAACTGACCCTGTTCAGGTGACTTAAGATTATAAATTTATCTTAAATAACCAACACTTCATTTTATACTCATTATAAAGTGGGTGTTGAGCTCTTTCTTTTGCAACTTATCTGACGTAAATCGGTTCAGGAATCATTTAGAAATCTGTCACTGAACACCTTCAAACAAACACAATTGTCATCGGATTCTCCGTGATTAGTGACGATCTGCTTGCAAGCACACGTGACGGCCTTTGTGGTCCGCTAAACTTGCATAAATTGGCACAGTGAGGGATGAGTGGTCATTTCATACCTGGTCAGTCATCTGACCAGAGCGGCTCTCTCTCTCTCTCTCTCTCTCTCTCCCTCTCTCTCTCTCTTGCTGTGTCGCGAGCAGCTTGTTGTGTCGTGTGTGTTCCCACAACGGCTGACACCTCGCTACGTATTGCTGTAAGTACTAGTGTGTAGAATGTGTTGATTTGTAAATTGTATAATTCGACACAGTACTTGTGTTCATATGAGTATGTTCAATTATTGCTTTGTTCAGTTAATTCTTTGTTCAGTTATTGCTTTGACATCTTAGTCACAGCTCGGCTATGATTGATCTAGAAAATCGCCATGTCATCATTTGTGTCATTCCAGGCACTGTCTTCTTCTCATTATCTCTTCTCTTAGGTTTTCTTCTCATCTAATAACTATTGTAAATCTTCTTCTTCTTCTTCTTCTGCGTTCACTCGTATGCACACGTGTGGGCTTTTACGTGTATGACCGTTTTTACCCCGCCATGTAGGCAGCCATACTCCGTTTTCGGGGGTGTGCATGTTGGGTATGTTCTTGTTTCCATAACCCACCGAACGCTGACATGGATTACAGGATCTTTAACGTGCGTATTTGATCTTCTGCTTGCATATACACACGAAGGGGGTTCAGGCACTAGCAGGTCTGCACATATGTTGACCTGGGAGATCGTAAAAATCTCCACCCTTTACCCACCAGGCGCCGTCACCGTGATTCGAACCCGGGACCCTCAGATTGAAAGTCCAACGCTTTAACCACTCGGCTATTGCGCCCGTCACTATTGTAAATAAAACAATAGAAAAACCCATTTGTGACTGGCCTCTATATGTTCCTGGCCTGTGCGTGGGATCTTGTCTATCCTCTCATTCAATCAATCATTTAGTTAAGTCTTTTGTGCCGTACCCTATTAGAACCACTCGGGACACGGCCACACACACACACACACACATATATATATATATATATATATATATACAAGAATATTGTGATAAAGAAATACACAATTGCATTTCTATTTACACACACACACACACACACACCACCACCACATCCACCATCACCACCACCACTGAACACAAATTCTCGGACACAATTACACCATGCCCATCCCATCCACATGCACATGTTCCCCCATATAGTGGAAAATCCTTGCCAACACAAGCATATACAAAATATTTCACAATTAATAGGAATATCAGACTAACAGATCAAAATTTTTATTACTGTTAATTATTTTCAATGAGGTGATTCTTCAGATTTTTCTTAAACACGTTTTTATTTACGATACTTTTCAGAGTGAGTGGGAGATTATTCCATAAATTTCCACCAGAATACAGAAAGCTGGATTTGTAAAGGTTGTTTCTTGGTCTGGGTATGCAGAGTATGTGGTTGTGTCTGTGTTCCTTGGTTTTAAAAGTGTCTGCAATCTTTTTTGGGGCATTTCCATACATAACATTATGCATGCAAACAGCTTTGTTGAAGTACAGCCTGTTGTGTGTGTGTGCACGCTTGTGTATGTGTGTGTGTGTGTGTGTGTGTGTGTGTGTGTGTGTGTGTGTGTGTGTGTCTGTCTGTGAATTTGTTGTGAATGTCTCAATCTATGAACCATAGTCCTACAAACCAGCTTCTGGAAATAAACTTATCATAATGATAATGTGGAGATTCATTTAGTAATGATCACACCAGTCAGGCACTGAAAAATAATTTACAATATCAAGAATCAAAGTGGACTGAGGTGAAAGAAATAACTCAATCATCCAAATTACAAAAGCTACTGGTTTTTATCAAAGAGATGCAATATGATTACAATAATGAATTTATAATTTCAAGTATTTTTTTCATCTCCCAGGAATGTGGGTATAAGGAGCTTTATTATTACTATACGTATATCAAGTGTGCAAAATAAATTAATCCCTTGCACTTGCCACATAAGAATTGGCACACAAGCTCTTTTTACAACTACCAATAACCAAATCTGTGGGGTTTTGTTTTGTTTTTTTATTAATCATGTGCTTTATGCCTGAATTATTAATATTATATAGTCATGTCTACTATATATAGATACAATTTCATTGGTTTCAACTGCTTTAAATCACCATGTGTGCTGAGGAAATGCACTGGTTTGCATGGTTGTTTCACATATTCTGCTGAAAGAAAAGTAAAGAGAGGGGGAGAAAGCGAGAGAGAGGGATAACAATAACGTTAACAATAACAATTTTTTATTCAGATAAAGGCCAAAGCCCCTTACTGAAGGGGGTAACATTAAAGAAGGATAAATAAGATTTAACATGACACACATTATAACTACGAATCTACAACACAACCAACCAAAAATTGCTAACACAGATGTTCAACAACATTCACATCATAACATTTCGCAATCTCTTCAATGCCTCATATATAAATGGCCAAGTTACACAGAGTAGACTCATGTCTTGACAACATAAGCAAATTAAATATAAAGTTAGATGGATCTTTCTAATACTTTGGTTGGATTAGTTTTTGTCTGAGGTCACTCAAGTCAGGGCAACATTACATAAATGACAAGTAAACACAGGTTCCCTTAAATTTCCATATCCAAAACAATGAATAGCAAATAGCACAAATCACAGCCCCCATGACCCACAATCCCCACAACCGCATCCACAAACACACCCACAAGCAAATATACACATGTATGTGCTCGCACATCCACAGAGCTCTCCTGACACATGTATACTTACACACTCACACGCACGCACGCACGCACACACACACACACAAACATGCACATATGCATGCACACGCACGCATACACACACTCACACACACACATTATGTTTGTGTGAGTGAGTGAGTGTGTGTGTGTCGTGGAAGCTGCAATACATAGCCTAGGAATGCGTGTGTGGGGAAGAGGGGCAGCAGAGTAATTTGGGAGATGGTGTGTGTGTCAGTGTGTGTGTCAGTGTGTGTGTGTGTGTGTGTGTACCAGGGCTCGTGTACGTTTGTATATATATGTATTTGGGCCTGTGTACTTTTGTTTGTGCTTTCCTGTCTGTGAAACTGCATGTTCGTTGCTTATCTGTTATGCATGTGTGTGTGTGTGTGTGTGTGGGTCTGTATGTTTTACATTTATTTGCTTATTTGTTTATTTATTATCATTACTGTGTTTTTATTTTAATTTTCAATTTTTCTATTCTGAAATATATTTGTTTACTTTTTTTTCTTTTTTTACAAAATCTATTTATTCTCTTTTTCCCCTATCTTTATTTACCTTTTTTTTTTTCTCACGGCCCAACTAAGCGCACTGGGTTATGCTGCTGGTCAGGCATCTGCTTAGCAGACGTGTTGTGCATATGGATTTGTCCGAACGCAGTGATGCCTCCTTGACTGTTTGAGCTACTGATACTGATACTGTGTGTCTGTGTGTACTCCGCCTACCAAGCCTAGAGCACCGTCGCAACAGAGGAGACATGATTGACACTTATAAGTACATGCACGGGCTCTATGACATGGATAGGCCAAAGTTAGAACCAGCCACCAGCCACAACACCCGGGGACACAGCCTCAGGATAAAGAAAAAACACTGTAGGTTGAATGTCCGCAGCAGCTCCTTTTCTTAAAGAGTCGTGAACTCATGGAATAACCTGCCAGACAGTGTTGTGACCGGTCCTACCCTAAACTGCTTCAAATCCAGGCTGGACGTGCACTGGCAACAGTTGCCTAGTGTGTACGAACCAACCTGCCTGCAGTAACTCAGCTACAGTGCTGCTTGCCACGCATGCTACAAACCAGTGCTGTAGCCACCAAGGAGAGGTGAACTAGCCTGAAGGAGGCTTCAACGCCCAAAAGTTCAAGGTTCAAGGTTGATACAGTGAGTGGGGGTGGAGGGTGTGAGGTTTTTTGGTGTGGGTTTTTTTTTTTTTTCGCCCTTATTCTGGATGTATGAAAATTTTGAGACAGCATTCATGCACTGGAACAATGAAGCCCCAACTGACTGTGTTAAATACTGCTAAATTACTTACTATAAGATTAGGATCTTGTTTATAATGACATAAAGCCTATATTGTGTGTGTGTGTGTGTGTCACTCTTGTGTGTGTGTGTGTGTGTGTTGTACAAGACAACAAATAAAGAAGCCCATCCCCCATCCTTCCTCCCATTCCCAATGTTACTATGGCACGATTGACACAAGTAGTATAAAATACATCATTTCCGGTATTACTTCTACAAGTTTCGCCTCTACTTTAAGACTTGCAGTTTTGGGTCCAGGGAATTATTTTAAAATAAAAACTGTTATGCTAAAACTAATTTTACATACCCAGAAACGATCTGAAAATGTCGACATTGTAGTTTTTCACTTGAAGGTGAATGAATCTACATTCACTGATCCAGCAGCAGAGTGCTGAATTACACACGACACTTCGTAAAATACAGAGCTCTACAGAACAGTGTTCAGTACTTCGTTTGTCAAAACAGGAAGACGCAAACAGTTAAATCTACAAATGGGTCTCGTTGGGGTCAAGGTGTATAACGTCAGACGTGCCATCACGCCAGGTTATGTCCCGGACAGATTTGACGTGTGCAAAACTGCCCTGGACATATTTTGCCACCGCACATGTTTTTGTTTTTTTTCGTTTTTTCCCATTGCCATTCCGGGCTAAAGTCCTATTTTAGCATCTTAAATTCAGGAACCTATTTTACCGGCATTTTTTATGCGTGTCGTAGGAAACGATGTTACCATTACACGGACGGTAAATGTTGTAACCCATTTTCAGTGGATTTCGACTCTTATTTTACTCAGTTTTGATGCGGATTCAGTCACTAACGTTCCACCATTCTGGTCCCACAGACTATGAAAACGTAACTATAAAAGGTGCAATTATTTAGGGCGCTAAAATTGCGGGATCACGGCAGCCGTCATGTCCTCAGTATCGTTAACGCGGCGACTGACCTTAAATAAATTATTGCACCTATTCAAACGAAATTTTTCGCCTGTTTCGCAATAAAAGGGGGAGGAATGATCGACATGTTGCGTGCAGTCGACCGTTCTAATGAAGAAATAGGCACAATACGACTCGAAATGACCGGCCCATAACACTGACGATGATTGAATCCCGAACCGCCGGGCACTTGTCTTCGCCGGCGGCGCAACTGCCGGCCTTGTTTTTTTGTTTCCTTGTTCATGGTTTGTGGGATCAAGCTAAAAAAAAAAATGGTTACAACATCTACTAATGTAATGTCGTTTGCATCTACAATGCACAAAAATTGCCCGGTAAAATAGGTCCACTGACGGATGAATTTAGGACGCCATGCCTGTGGAACATGTGGACACTACAACTTATGGTTCCACCTTGAATACCAGAACATCATAGTCAGCGCCAGATAACATGACACCCTCGGTGAGAGTGACACTATACATGGCACTGTGTCACATGTGCCAGCTATAGCTCGACTTTCCTTTGTTATGCACGGGCTGAGTCCAGTGTATCAGATCAGTCCCTGGACCCAAACCTCGACAGTGCCTTCCACTCATTCCACACATCCACTCCAACACGGAATAATAAACAAGACCAACACTAAACGCCTGCTCTGCTTAACGGTTTGAATCTTACTCAAATATCAGTCTGTTATTAGCAAACCATCAGAAGTTCTTAAAGACCTTGTCCAGAGCACCACTGAGATCAGATATCATCCTTGGTTCCGGCTGAATCATGGCAGGTGGAGGGGAGGGGCAGGGGCATCTGAGCCAAACGACCTTGTAGGAGCGGCGGTGGTGGCTCGGGACTGCAGTTGCTCTAGGCATTGGCAGCGAATCTGACTTCCCAACGAAAAAATCTTCACCGCACGATAAGGGCGTAGTAGCCAATACATCGCTAAACTCCACTCGAAGCCATCGAAAACTTCATTCTCCCCGGATGGTACTGGCCCTCAAAATCTGATGAAAGAAGGCCCATGTCCCAGCACCCACTGCAAGTTCATGGAAGATATATAGATCTGGGTTAGGAACAGATGGTGCAGGAACCCACCAGAGACGAAAATTTCCTCGACTTGCTCCTGACAAACCACCAAACCTGATTCCACGTACTGAGACACTCCCTGGACTTAGTGGCCATGATATAGTAAACATGTAAATTCAGATCTACACTGACTCCAAAGAAAGGTCAGTGACAAATCTACATAGAATAAAGTAAGGGTCCCATGAAATGCGCAACCCAACATTTCAATGACAATCTAATGTCCACTTTAACTGAGGATAGCAGCACCGAAGAGATCTGGACATAGCTATACTAGGGTCTGATAAAATCCCTCACTGAACAAGTCCCACACAAACCTATGAACAGTAAGCGAAGCTGTCCATTGGATCGACTGTGTGGCGATTAAACTGATCATGTCCGGAGGAGAGATCATCTCCACAAGCAATGGAAGCCTGGTGATGAAGAGGTGTACAAGCAGTTCAAGCGGCTTGTCAAAAAGCGCCTGGGCCGTCTCTATTGCAGACACATAGAAGACCTCATCACAGACACTCCAGACCAACCGCATATACAGTCATATCCAGCTGTCCATATTGGGAGCTATCAGATTTCTTTGTGTGAAATTGGGGCTTGTCAGCTTCTTTCGTTTTTTCTTCTTGTGCATAAATTTGATGAGTCAGTGTTTTCGTGAGTTTGTGCATGTTCGCTAAAATGTTAGTGCCGACCTCGGTTAATTATCTCATTTAAAACATCATAGCACCCATACTTTCATTAAAGACTGACTGAATCTGCGACTGACTTGGTCTCCTGGCTTTTCTCATTATTTAGACATTGGCACCTGCAGCCGTCATGACGCACTCGTCCCTGTCTTGCTAGTTTGCTACCATTGTTTTTTGTTTTATGGCCGGGCTGCAGTGTGCAATATTGTACCGATTATATTGTATTGTAATGCCAGTGCAAACTATTGTATGGTATCCAGAAGCCTATCTCCGTGATGATTAACCTTGATCAAAAGGCGAGAAACAAGCCAAGGGCTCCGGCGACTGGCCGCCAATCCCCTGTAAAATTGTCAAGATCGCGCGATGGGCGGTCAGACGGATGGACAGAATAGCAGTTCTGACCCACTGTAGCGGTAGAGACTGAGTGGTGCACTGTTTTGAAAGCCGAACACGACCGTGGCTGAAGATATGACAGATAAGCAAACAAAGAGAAACGATACTGGAATACACGGAGTCTCCAAGGTCTGCACATATACCGTGCTTTTAAGGCAACAGGCTGGTGGTAGTGGAGTAGCAGAAGCCGTGGCGTTGTCACTGAGGGGCCATGGGCACATAGACCATAGCCGGGTATGCAGCCTGCACGACACGTGTGCATTCCACCGTTGCAGCAACATATATACCGGCAACTGAGAAAGGTCCCTCAGAAGGAGAGGTGACGGGCCGAAATATGACTCGACACACACCGACCTTAGATATCGTGGTATCCCGACTGACCACCGGAACGGCTATTGTCCAGATTCTCAGTACCATGGAAGATATGCGGGGCCGGGTTAGGGCTGAGTCGTAACTGAGTGGGATGCCTGGAACTAACACTGTCACCGTGACGGTCCAGCCACACTCTGTTCCACGCACTACTTCCTACAGGGCCAATGACTGCCGTCATTACGAAACGCCAACGTCAGTCATTGATCAACATTCACTCCAACACTGAATACTGATGTCTGGCACACAGACAATTAACACGAACTATGATAAACAAATAGATACACCGATGTATAAACAAACAAACAAGTAGATAGATAGATAGATAGATAGATAGATAAATGAAAACTGCATATCTTCTTCGTCAACAGTCCATGGGTTGCGACTCCCACAAGTGCAGTGGGCTTTTACGCCGGTGCCGTTTTTACCCCCGCCATGTACAGTAGGCCGCAGTCATATAATGTACTCCGTTTTCAAGGGGAAAACCGCAGATAGTTCAAGGAACTTTTGAGGATGAAAAGAAAACCCATCGTGAAAAAGTATTGATCACCCTGAACGAGAATAGACCCTTCCGGATCAGTTTTGGAGCAACTGAGCTATTTTTCAGTTTTGTGTGTGTGTGTGTGTGTGTGTTTGTTTTTTGTTAGCTTTTTTCTTTTTTGTTTTTTGTTTTGTTTTGTTTTTTTGTTTTTTGGGGGGTGGGGGTGAGGGGGAGCTTTCCTTCAGAGAAAAAAAAGTCGGAATTAATATCATTATCAGTAAATGAGAGCTGTGCACATATTTTTCTCAGTATCAACATAGGCGACCTCTCACATGTGCATTTTCTTCTCTCTTTTTTTCTGGGCTAGTTTTTATGGGGGAGGAGGCATTACGGTTGCACACCTTCAGCTGTTGAAAGAGTCATTCCGAAGGGCGCTGTTTAGTTCGTTTCGATCACGATTAAGCTTTAAAGAGAGGCGTAACGAACGATACAACACATCAAAGAAACTATAAAATCCAGTTATTTGCAATCCAGCTGGTTGTAAAACCAGTAGAAGTTTGTTTTAAAACAAAAATCTAGTAAAAAATCTACAGGTTGTCGTTTCTGGTCAGTTTCGCTTTTGTGTTTTGATAGAAGCAGCGTGACACAAGATGGCGGCCCCTACAAAAAGTGGTTCAGGAGATCTTGGGTATTGTTTACTTACTGTTTAGTGCATTTATTCCACTTGAGATATTATGTACTCTTCCTTTGGCATTCGCATTCACTTACCAGTAGGCTGCCATAACCATTTTTGTATTAAAAATACTGCTTTCTGTGATCATTTGGATGCCAAGAGATTGAAGTCCTGGACTTCATTATATTTTTGAAATGTGCTGCAGTTCATTTGATTACTCATGACACATTGGTTCGGTGATTACGTTGAGATAGGATGCATTTCAAAATGCGATGTTTAGGCAGGGTTGTTTTTTTGGGGGAGTTTTTTTTTTTTATATTTTAAAAACATTCTCTCGTGACTTAAGTGAAACACTGCTAAAGTGAAACTGAAAGTAGCTACAAAGTGAATGTCACTGATACGGAAGTTTCATTGAAAAAATATATCCCATGTGGCCTTGCAGTAATGAATGGTTCAGGGATTTGCAAACGTTTATATACTGTAAACCTTTGGTGAATTATTCTAAATTTCACATAAACTTTCAGTCAAGATGGTATGGTATGGGGGGTAATCTTTTAAACTGGATCAGTTGCAACCAAACAGAATCTCCCATCAGCAACAGTGACAAAAAAATGTATATACATTCATGCATAGATTTATTTTTTTAAATGGTGTATGAGCAGACCACAGGCTGAAATAACTCACCTCCGCTGGAAACTGAACACACATCCTCCCAGCCATTTAGGGTTGCTACAACTACAAGTCAGCAGACTAGCATTGTTGATGAAGATGAACAACCTGACCCATTCAATCTGCAACACTCATGGTTTTGTGGTGATGCGACTGTCAAGTGGGGAGATCGGGGAGTAGCATGTGTGACCTGTGGACAGTGGTTCCACGCTCACTGTCAAAGCATTGACACACAGCTGTATCACCACCTAGGAGACAGCAAGGAGGACATACCATGGCACTGTGCAATCTGTGGCAATCCAAACAGCCAAACTATTTTTGACTTGCATGGAATAGACTGGCCAGATTCAACAGTACCTTGAAACTCAAACCTCCTGAACTCTCCAGACAAGGAGCAACCATGTCTATCACCATCAGGACTGATTTTGGTAAGGCCACAACATGCTTCCACACCAACTAGGGCAAGTTAACAGAACAAATGCACCAGGAGACCACTGAGAGTGCTTAACGGTAATATTAACTTTCAGTCCTTGCCTGGGAAAAAAAACAGGTGATCAGTTTGATTGACAGTGTAAAGCCTGACATTCTAATAGGAACTGAAATGTAGCTGGACTCAGATATCAGTGATGCAGACATGCTGCCTGATATGTACACAGTTTATCGGAAGGACAGGAATAGAAGTGGAGGTGTAGTCCTCATTGCTGTACGATCACACCTGGACAGTTACATCGTTCCAGAGCTATCTGCAGAGTGTGAGCTGATTTGGGATAGGCTAAAACTTTAGGGAAGAAGATCCCTGTATATTTGCGCCCATTATAGGCCCGATAAATCAGATGAAGTCAGCCTGGAGCACTATGGCACATCACTCAGCAAGCTGCTGCCATCCACAGCGCACACATTCTTGTAGGAGGGGACCTCACTTTCCCAGGATTGGACTGGAAGAATACGGAACTTAAGCCCGGATGCCCATACCCAAGCCTGCATAGAAAGTTGCTAAATCTCCTCGGTGACTGTGGGATGGAACAAACTGGTGGAAGTACCAACTTGAGATGCAAACACACTTGACATTATCATCACCGACTGTCCTGAACTCAAACTGCGTATCGAAACGCTACCAGGGCTGTCGGACGGAGTCTACTTTGAAGTCCAGATCCATGGACAACAAAAGAAACAAATCCCCAAACACATCCCCCTATACAACTACAAGAAAGCAAACAGGGGAAAGGTTGAAAGAGGAGGTGACCAGCCTCGCAACTGAGGTAGAAAAGGACAAAGCCACAACTTCTACAGAACAGCTGTGGACAAAATTTAAGACGACGCTTCAGGATGCAACCCAGAAATTCATTCCCCACAAGACAGCCAGAAAAAGGGAGAGCAAGCCCTGGATCACACCAGATCTGCGAAGACTAATCAAAAGGAGAGACAGAGTCTTTCAGAAGATGCGCAAACAGGGAACAGAGGAGCTCAAAGAAGAGGTGAAGGAGCTCAGAAGACAAGTCCAGAGGCAGCTGCGCAGAGCATATTGGGATTACCTGAACAAAATCTTCACTACAGACAGTGACTTAGGACTGGACCAAGCGCCAGAGCCAAAGTACAAACGTTTCTGGTCATTTATTAAACACCAGAAGTCATCAAACACAGGAGTGGCCCCACTGAAGGCTGACGGAAGCCTGACCTCAGACCCCTCAGCACAGGCTGAGATTCTGAACAGGCATTTCCAGTCAGTCTTCAGCAAAGGAAATGAGTACTCGACAGAAGAATTCACCCAGAAATGCAACATGAAACCAGCAGACTTCCCTGAATTAGAGAACATCAAAATATCAATGGAGGGAGTAAAGAAGTTGTTGCAGGGATTAAAGCCAGACAAAGCAAGTGGACCAGACAGCCATCAGCCCACATAAACTTAAAGAGTTGGCAACAGAAATTGCCCCAATCCTAACAATATTCCAGTCATCCCTTTCCACCGGGACAGTTCCATCTGACTGGAAGGATGCAAATGTCACTCCAATTTTCAAGAAAGGAGAGCAATATGATCTGGCAAACTACCACCCAGTATCCCTAACTAGCATACCCTTTAAGGTCATGGAGCACATTATCACCAGTGCAATAATGCAACATCTAGACCAACATGGAATACTACGAGAAGAACAGCATGGCTTCCAGAAGAGAAAATCTTGTGAGACCCAGCTCCTGGAATTTATTGACGAGGTCCTGGAATGCACAGAGCAGGGAAAACAGACAAACGTCCATATCATGGACTTTGCTAAGGCGTTTGACAAGGTCAACCACAGCCTACTCCTGGGTTAACTCCATCACTACGGAGTCCGCTGACAGACCAAAGAGTGGATCTCAGATTTCCTCAGAAACCGGAGGCAAGCAGTGGTAGTGAATGGAGCCAGTTCCAGTTACACGGACGTGCGTTCTGGAGTACCCCAAGGATCAGGACTGGGACCATGCCTCTTCCTAGTGTATCTTGACGACCTGCCTGAGAACTTATCATTGAAAGCAAGGCTGTTTGCAGGTGACACTGCAATTTACAAAGTAATAGCAGCACCCCAAGACCAAGCCCATCTACAACAAAACCTCAACAAACTCGCCGAGTGGGAGAAGAGCTGGGACATGGTTTTCCATCCTGGCAAATGCAACACCTCGATCGTGACAAAAAGCAGGAACCCAAAAGAACATCAATATACGCCCCACGGATAAATACTACAGAGGGTAGACTCCACTCAATATTTAGGAGTCATGATAAAGACAGATCTGAGCTGGAGAAAGCACATTGAGAACATCTGCTCCAAAGCAAACAAGACCTTAGGCTTTCTGAGGAGGAACCTGAAAATTAGTTCCCAGACCATCAGGGAACTAGCGTACAAGGCATTTGTCCGCCCCATCCTGGAATATTCATCATCAGTCTGGGATTCCTACCAACAACAAGACTGACCTACTCGAGGCAGTCCAGAGACGAGCAGCTAGATTTGTGCTGAGATGCTACCAAAACACCTCAAGCGTATCAGCAATGCTACAAGACCTTGGATGGCCCTCCCTGCAACAATGCCACCAAACAGCCAGACTGACCATGCTGTATAAAATCAGACATAATTATGTAAGCATGGATTTGCTGAAAGAAAAACTGGTACCACCACCACCACAACAACGATGCACCCACACTGAGCAGCTGGAGCAAATCTTCTGCAAAACTAGATATAGGCAGGCTGGTTTCTTCCCACGTACCATCCGGGATTGGAACGCCTTGCCCCAGAGAGCTGTGGAGGCTAGCTCAGTTGACACCTTTGTGTTGATGGTCTCCAGGATATAAATACCAGAATAACACTTTTTTTTTCTTTTTTCTTTTTCTTTTTTTTCTTTTTTTGAAAGAAACCTATGTAGACCTAAATGTATCTTCTGCAGACCCCCTTTTATACAGTGATAGAATAGTCAGGTATTGACTGTGATCACTCAACAGAAGGAAGGAAGGAAGGAAAGCCATCAGTCCGCAATGCAAACTACTTCGCCACGGGGGCTGATCTTTCAAGAAATTATAGCTTCTTCCCAAAAGCAGTCAATGCCCTGTCTCTCAAACTAATCCAAAATGTATGAGAGAGAATTCTACAACCAGCAGCCACTTAACTGTGGACCTAGTTTTGAAGTGGTCTTCCAATTGTTTTGCAGAGCTTCTCTTCCTCCAGTCCTGGAATGGGCCCAAGCGAAAGACAGAGTGTGGATCACAGTTGTCTTAGAAAACTGTCCCAGCCCCGTTTGTGAGTTGAAGGAAAAGACATTCTATTTCAAGTACGGTTTTACCTTTTTTCCTACTTTATTGTTTCCTTGTTAGTCCACAGTGTTCAGTAGTTTCTTGGTTTTATGGTAAAGTCATCATCCCTGAATGATTTTTTTTTAAATATATAAATGCAGTGATGTTGAACTTCCATTTTGCTCTGGCAATAAGAAATTATCTAATTTCAACCATACCTATCATTACATTTGTAAGAAAAGCTTAATCACAGGTTGAAGCAAAAAAACTTTAATTTGATTTTGACAGCTCCCAACTTCCCTGCCTCTTAATTTGACTGATTTATGTCACTGTTACTTGCCATTGTTTGTGTTATCATATATTTATTGACAAAGATTGAGGAGTGGAATACATTTGAATTTTTAACATTGACTGATTTATCTTAAAATGAAGGACACATGCAGTGTGCAGTCTTGTTTTGTCTTCTTTTGCTTTTCATGGGAACAGTTTATACCGATAGACTTGATTGTAAAAAGAAGACTATTTTCTGGTTCTAGTTTCTATAAACACTAAGACAGGAAGAGTTTATTATTGTGAGCTTAAAAATACTTTTAGTTTTACAAATCTGTATAAATTTTAATCATACTGGCCATATAACATATTTTTTTTTATGAATGTAGATGGTTAATAGATAGTATACTATTTATCTACTCACATTCTTATTTGAAATGTCCATTTAGAAGCACAAAAAAATGTAACTTTTGACTCTCTGAAAAGAAATTGATTATTCTGATGCAGTTAGCTGTGTGTGTGTGTGTGTGTGTGTGTGTGTGTGTGTGTGTGTGTGTGCAGAGTTTAGGTTTTTGGTTCAGGGCACTATGGGTCATTTGACTGGTTTACCACAAAATCAACAGGTCAATTTGAAAATTAATGGGTCAGGAAAAACAACCACTTATTTCTGCCCCCACTTCCCCCATTAGTGTATCAAACCTTATCTCTTTGTGTGTGGGGGGTAGGGGGGAGGAGTTCAAGCAAGAGGGGGTGTGGGGAGGGGGAGAGAGAGAGAGATTATGTGCTACTGTTTGCTTATGAATGTGTATATAGAGAGAGACAATATGCTACTGTTTGCTATGTTATGATGAACACGGAAAATATAACATAATCATTACCAAACTTTATTCTGCAATGTTAAATTATGTTTCAGTCAACATAAAGGACAACGTAAAAACAAAAGCAAAGCAAAGCAACTGACAGACAGCAGATCCAGAGTATCACTCGTTATTTGCATTGGTTTAATAACATTGTTCTAGGAAAGTACTTTGTGGAAATCCAAATCTCCACAGTTACAAAATGTCTCTAAAATTTCTTAAGTACTATGCCAGCATAATGTGCAAACCTGTTTGATTCCATACTCGTGTATACACAGGAAAAAAAGATCAAATGAACTTGAAAGATAGTTATTTATGTCAGTATGTGTATACTGGGTTATGGAAATATCATACCTCTAAAACAAAGTATGGCTGCTCAAATGACGAAATAAAAACTGTCAAGCACGTAAATGTGCACTAGTATGTCACTTGATCAGATCTCGATATTACACAAATGCATGCATGTGTTCATTTGATGGGAGTCGACATTATAGGTGAATGTGTACGTGCGTTTGTGTGTATATACAATGCATGCATGTGTTCATTTCATGGGAGTTGACGTTATAGGTGTATGTGTACGTGCGTGTGTGTGTATATACATGCAGGCATATACATGTGTGTTTGTATGTGTGTGTGCATGTGCAGTCGTGGTCTCTCCAAGTGATGCTGTGTGTGTGTGTGTGAACCTCACATAAGGTGTTCATGTCAGTGTGCGTTTGTGTATACATGTGCACACTGGTGCCAGTGTGCACACTTTTCTTTCAATCTGTTTATTTCTTATTTTTTATTTTATTTCATCATATTCATTTGAGTATTTTTTACTTCATTTTTATGTTAATGTTTTATCTTGTGTAGCATCTCAAGGCCATATCAGTGCTTTGGGTTTATGCAAAGATCAGGCTTTTGCTCTTATTCCTTTTTACAGCAGATGTAGTGTAGTGTATATGGAGCAGTCCTCACACTTTAACACCTTCAAACTGAAACTCTGTGTGTGTGTGTCTGTGTGTGTGTGCGCGCTGATACTGCCATTTTGTTTACAACTGCAGTTGTCATTTTATTAAAGGTTAAAAATCATATGTGCAGATAGGATTTAGTGTTGATACAAGAAAATGAATTGATGTCCTGCAGCATGTATGGGTTTATTTCATGTTCATGAACATTTTCAGGGGCAAAGGTGGCACTGAAAACCTGGAACATGAGGTCACCATTGAACTGTTTGCAGAAATTGACCCAGAGGTGAGAGCTTACAAATGCTTTTGTGTAGTTTGAAATGGAGAAACAGAATGCATGCATGAATGTTTGTTTGTGTTTCTAGCATTGGTGATATTTTTGGTAACAATATGTAAAAACATGTTTGAAACATGAAAATTATCTCAACCGAAATCTTATCATTATAATATTGAGTAGCCACATTTAGAATTCACGTTTTTGGAACAGTTTTCATAAAATTTCGCTATTTTGATAACATTTATGCTCACGGTAACTTTTTTTGTCATTATCTTCCCCTGGCCCCCATTCTGAAATGGAGAAAAACAGAATGCATGCATGAATATTTGTGTTTATAGCATTGGTGATATTTTTGGTAACAATATGTAAAAACATGTTTGAAACATGAAAAGTATCTCAACCGAAATCTTACCATTATAATATTGAGTAGCCACATCACGTAGAAATCACGTTTGTGGAACGGTTTTCATAAAATTTTGCTATTTTGATAACATTTCTGCTCACGGTAACTTTTTTTGTCGTTATCTTCGCCTGCCCCCCATATGGCAGGCTAAGGCATCTGACAATGTACAGCAGAGGCAAGCATAGTTACAATGATCAGTAACAAAACAGAGCAAACAAATTGATGGCCTCAGCTAGAAGCTTTCTTATTGTGTGGCACAAGCAAGGATTTGTGTTCTGCATCACAACCTTCTATTTTAGTGGGATATAAAGTATGTTTCTGTGGTACTTCTTTCAGCCATGATAAGTTCCTAATACAATAGCCTCAGAATAGGCTTCGTTCTTTTGAAAAAAATAAATGTACCCCACATGCTGAAGTAATCAAGCAGGTATGTACATTGCAATTGTCTTCCCTGGGAAATGCACTCACACTTCCAAATACCCTTGGGAAGTATGTACGTGCAGTTGTCTTGCCCTGAGAAATGCACTGACACTTCCAAGTTCCCTTGACAGCACCAGTTCAAGTAGTGGATTCTTGGATAAAGAGATAAGAGCAATGATTTGGAAAACAAGGAAATCTGAGCAACAGTTTCGAAGTTTAATATATTTGCATTCTCACCATTTGAGGCCACAGTTATTGAGCTTGGATGTTGGGAAGACACACACACACACACACATGCAGACACACTCACACACTCACACACTCCCCCCCTCTCTCTCTCTGTTTTTACATATATATATATATATATATAGAGAGAGAGAGAGAGAGAGATAATAATAAAAACAGAATGTAACAAGAGATAGAGAGAAAAAGAGGGAATAATAAAAACAGACTATGGCATATTTGTTTTCATTAAGGAAGGAGAACTAATTGAAAAAAAAAAAGAAAAAGAAAAGAAACATTTCAAAGCTGGAGAAGAACTATTTAAAAATGAATATGAATATATTTCTGGATTCCAGGGGTGTTTGGATCCACAAGCTCTCAGTCATTAGTTGCTGTAATAAGTTCACCGTGACTTTTTTTGTTTTTATTTAAGATCTTCTTTCTTTTTTTTTAATCCCTACTCCACTGAGCTCCCTCTGTTTACTGCCTTGATTGACATCTACTGTATCTAGTATAGTAGTCACTGATGTCTTTCTCTTCGTGTGCTTGAAGAGTCGATTGACATCTACAGTACCTGTTAGTCACTGATATCTTTGTTTGTGTCTTGCTTAGTTGATTGACATCTATAGTACCTGTTAGTCACTGATGTCTTTTTCTCTTTGTGTCTTGCTGAGTTGATTGACATCTTCAGTACCTGTTAGTCTCTGATGTCTTTGTTTGTGTCTTGCAGAGTTGATTGACATCTACAGTACCTGTTAGTCACTGATGTCTTTTTCTCTTTGTGTCTTGAAGAGTTGATTGACATCTACAGTACCTGTTAGCCACTGATGTCTTTGTTTGTGTCTTGCTGTGTTGATTGACATCTACAGTACCTGTTAATGTTAGTCACTGACGTCTTTGTTTGTTTGTGTTTTGCGGAGTTAATTGACATCTGCAGTACCTGCTAGTCACTGATGTCTTTTTCTTTTTGTTTGTGCCTTGCAGAGTTGATGGATGTATGATATGCAATACCTGTTTGTCACTGATGTCTTTTTCTCTTTGTTTGTGTCTTACAGAATTGTTTGCCATATGGTATATAATACTTGTTTATCTCTGGGATTTTTCTATTTGATTGTTTCTCTTAGAAGTCCACCAGAATGACCAATGAACGACACACCTTTTTCACCTTAAAAAAGAAAGACTGCAGCGCACCTTACTGGCCTCGTCTGACAAGCGAAAAGAAAAAGGTAGTGAGCACAGTGAATGAGACACAGCTGTCTGACAACAGGGAATGATTATCTCTCTTGGCAATGTCTGACACTGGTTTTTTTTTCAACTTAGTCACTGCTCTTGTAAGACTTTGCCACACTGTGTGTATGTATGCGTGTATGCATGCTATCTTGTCTGTCCATTCATCTGTCCATCAATATGTATGTATAGAGCTGGTAACATAACTTTGCTCTTTTGCTTATAATGTAATGTACATATTTTGAAAAAAAGAACTTTCTTTGCAAGGGGATTTTTTTTTAAGGAAGAAAGAAAAAGGTAGTGAAGCTAAAATAGTACTATGATACATGCATGTTCATATTCGTGTGAGCTGTTGTTAAAAAAAAAAAGAAGAAAAAAAAAGAGTATGCAAAACAGGGCCTTAATGAAATATTTCACATGACATATGATTCTGTCTGATGGAAAGTTTGAATAGTATTGCATTACTTTATGTCACAACAGATTCCTCAATGTAAAATTTGGGTTGCCTACCTGAGAGGTCATTGTATCAGTTACAAACTGACTGAGATAGGTTTGGAAGTCACCTGTCCTATCTCTTCCATCCCAGTTCCTCTTTCTATAAATTCTGCTTGATCATTGTTTCAAAGAACAGGCTCTGTGTAGAAATGAAGCTGACTGATTTCACTGATATGTTTCTTTCAGTTAGTTCTAGTATTTAATTTCTGATTTTAAATGTGAATCAGGCATTTTGTAAACAGTAACATCAAGAAATTAATCAGTGTTGTTGCAGATACTGGTGGCTATGTCATATCAGCAGTGATCACTTTACTTTAGTATGCTATAGTACAGTTACTATTTATTTTTACTTTTCCAGGTTCACTTCATCAGAACAGACTTCAACAAGTGGCAAGATGAAGATGATTCTGAACAAGAGATGACTGACAGTTTTGATTTAAAGGAAGTAAGTTTATGCATATCCTGAACACAAAACTTCTACACCTATGGTTTTGCAGTTTAATGCTTTAACCTGTATTAACGCCTAGACTGCCTGTATGACGAGACAACTCGTCAGCGCAAGCATGTACGCTTCACTGCCACAATGACGAGATAACTCGTCATCAAAATATTCTGACTTTTCCTTGGTTTGCATTCAGCTAGCTGACAAAAATACCGGTAGTTTTAGCTTGGGGAATCTTTCTAGATTCTATTCATAGCTAGAAACACCATCTACCTCATGAGGCAGTCCTTTATTTGAACATTTTGGTTGGGTTACTGCCGCAGGTTTGCCTGACTCCTCTCCTCGCTTGCTCAACAAAATGTCGGACTGACGCCGTGCTCAAGACATGCGATTGTGGCAAACTAAATCAACCAAGATTGCTTTCTTTAGCTGATGCTCAGAAAGAATTGAAGCATAAATTCGAAGAAGAAGACAGTGATGAACATTTATAGGACGATTTGATAGAAAATAAAGGGAGCAATCAAGAGTGTCCAGGACACGACTATCAGTGAGTGATGCCGGCTGTACAGCTGTAGCAGACGACAGAAAGTGACCGAATTATTAGCAGGACACAGTATGAGCGATTTTCTTGGCACTCGGCCAACACGGTCTGATGAGAACTGGAGAAAGACCGTGTGAGAGGGGTGAAGAGAAGGGGGGTGGAGACTGAGGGGGCGTGGCCTCACATCCATATTATCACTTGGAGAAGTCACAATGCATTGTGTATCTCTCTTTTTAAAAATTTTTTATTGTGATAGTTCTTGTATGATTTTGTGTGTGCATATATCCATTTGTCCAGAAAAATGTTATTTTAGTGCAAATTACCTGACTAATGTTTGTAAAAAAATGTGACAAAAAACAAAACACTGATTTCAAAACAACAGCATGTCCCTGAAAATATATAAAATGGGAAAACATCATGTGTTTTGTTTTCTTTATTCATTTACCTTTCAGAAAATATATACTTTTATGTGTCTTTCTCCAATAACAAAGAGCACAGATTTTTTGAAAATTTATACCCATTTTTTGTGGAAAAAAACCCTGGCAAATAGATTTCACTTAAATCTTATTTTCCTGGCAGCGAAAGGGTTAATGTGAATAGGATTTTCCTGCATGTGATACGGGAAAATGTGATGGTGTTAAATAAGCTTTTTCTTATACAGAGTATGTGAAATAGCCTTTCTAGTAAAGGGAGGATGTGAAATCAGCTTTCGTCCATGTTCTGTTTGTGAGATACCCTCTTCTTTATGAAGGGGATGTGAAATATCCTATCCCTTTCCTTGGGGATGAAATATAAGCTGTCCCGCACACTGAAGATGTGAAGTAAAATTTGAGACATAATCTGAATATGAAATAGCTTCTCCCTTACCAAGTAGATGTCAAGTAACCTCTTCCGTATACCGAGAATGTTCAAGAGGGTTTGCCACTTGCCCTATGTGTGAGATAAACTTTCTGTTGCCACGGGGATGTGAAATAAACTGTCCTGTATACCAAGGATATAAAATAAGCTTTGGCACACGTTCTGGTTGGGAGATGGATCACATAGATTCAGTTTCCAGTCTCATGCAAAACAGTAGTCCTTGAAGTGTAACAGATCTATCTCTGGATCTAATCCTTGGACAAAAAATATAGCAAAGGTAAAGTATTATCATTCCAGCCCGAAAACAAATGTCCCTTGCCTGAATCCACTTTTCCTTCATCCCAAGGGATCAGACTGAATCATCACTCCACTTAGACCAAAATGGTCCTCTCTCATTTTATGCTCTGTATTGCATGCGTGTGTGTATGTGTGTGTGTGTGTGTATGTGCGTGTGTGTGTGTGTTCAGTCATAATGTCTTGGACTAGGCTTGAACCTGTCACTCATCATCAAGGTCATCAGCTAAAACCCCACTAATTCTCTTCTGTTCTCCCATTTCTTCTATATTTGGATGGGGATAAAGATGCCATTCAGGTAATTCCAAAGGTCCTAGCTTTTCAGGATGTTGACAGAGATTTCCTTTCAGGACACATTTGGAATCTGAGATAGGATAAACTCTTTAGATTTCTCAGTTACCATTATCCAACCCAAGTATTGAGAAGTGGCTCAGTTTAGATCCCTTCCTTTTGGAATTGCCTCATGTCAAGCACGCACACATGCACAAGTATGCATGCACTTAAGTAAGCACATACATGCAGACTGGCAACTCTCTTCCCCCCCACACACACATTTCTCAGCCCCATATTTGGTGCACGCACAAGTGATATAAAGTGCTGTGACAGGTTGAGTGTGTACAAGTTAATGCAGCTGAAATATAGTACCATATTTTAGGTATTTAATCATTGACCATTAAATACATACAAATTGTTGGTAACCATTAGTTATCAGCTTATCAGATCTGTTTGTAAATGTAGATGAACAAGGTAAATATGTTGATCCATCTGTCGCACACAATGTTATGCATCTTCAGCTTCCCACATATGTCTCTCAGAATGTCTGTTTCTTTCTAGTCTTCTTCCCCTCAACCCTGGCTCTGAACTGTGTCCTGTCATATATCTCCTGTTTTACTAAAGTATAAAAAAACATGACTGTGTTACTGTTCCCACTATAACCTGCCCCAGCACTGTTGTTACACCTGAGTCGTATATCCCTAATAACATCGGATGATTACGTTTTCAGGCCATGAAATCAATGAGTGGATTGAAAGGTGGAGATTTTAAAGGGTTGCCAGATGAAGATGTAAGTAGAAGTGTCTTACAGCACACATGCTGATGAATGATCTTGTGATGAGTTTTGAGTTGGAAAATGTACAGTGTGGAGTATGATAACTGTGTTCTTTATATTCTAGCATCAGCTTTTCTAATTTGTTCCAGTTTCTTGGATTATTGTTAATGATGGCGCAGAATAGAAATGTAATTAGAAAAAGATCTGTTAGTACAACACACGTACATGAATGCACACAGGCACACACATGCACACACACATACAAACACACACATTTGTACATGAGCAAACACACACGCCCATACACACGCATTCATACATATACCTTGAGCAGAAACAATTGTTAGAGATTGTATCAAATTGTTCTGATGGATTCCTATTCTACCTTTTTAAGAATTTGTTTTAATTGAAATTTACCATAGTAATATTTACAGTTCTAATTGTAAAGCAAGTCATAGCTTAATTTTTTCTATGAATTTTTAATTTATTAACTTTCTTTCCACAGGAGCATGATAGTGACGATGAAGGTGAGTTCCCCATTTATTGAATTGGTATTTGGCTCGAAAATGCTATCATATTTATGTCTGGGGTCACTCAGGAGATGGTGAACTGAGGTTCTTTACTTGCAAACAATTATGATATTTGATAAGGATCATCCTGAAAGTTTATGATGCTAATTCTTATTTCACTTGCACTGTTGCAGTATTACACTAAACAATACATTGTATACCCGAATCTTTATTCTTTATCAGGACATAAACATATTACTTTGTGTTTGGTTTGATCACGTATACTGAAAAATACATACATTGCATGACAGAAGTATGTGAAAAATAATGTTATTTTGTTTGGTAGGCAATTTTTTGTGTGTGTTAGGGTTTGATTAACTTGGCAACCTTGTTTAGAACAAGAAAGATTTAAAATGTATTAAAGAAAACACACTGATATAGATGTGTGCATGCAGAAAAGCAAGACCATAAATGGGGATAATTTTATAAACATTTTATGTTTTTTTTATGTGATTTTACTCAATGTTTTTTGCTGCTGACCACATAGCACACACAGGCACATGCACATAATATAATTATATATTAGTACAATGTTGCATATGCATAATTGTGCTGTCAATGTGTTCTTCTGTAACAGACTTGCCTGATCTTCAGTGAAGGTGATGGATTGAGGTGTGAACCCTGTCTTTGTGCCAGAATGCAGCCTTCTCAAGGACACAGCCAGATTGTGACATACTAGTGTGCTGCCTCCTGATTGAAAGGATGGGGGAAGAAGAAAGCCACTGCAGCTGCTGGCTGTGTGGCACTGCATTGTTGATACGCAATGCAGCACGATTGACATTTCTGTCCATTTTATTAGAAGGTGGTGGCCCTGTGTATCAAGGGCACAGAGATGAGTTTCTTGCTTTTATTGTAAGACTGTAATTTTCAAAGTTCATTGGAAGAAAGAGGGGTTGCGTTGGGGAATTTGTGGATTTTATGAGTGCCATGTGAATTGATCTTAAAGAGAAATTTGTTCTTTTGTCATTTGCTCTCAGTTGAAAAAGCAGCTGTGAACGACAGTCTTTCCCTCCGTCCTGCTTTCTGTCTGTCTGTCTGTATCGGTCTCTGTCTCTGTCTCTCCACCCATTCCAACTCCTCTACTCTCTCTTGTGTCAGCTTTCTCAGTGATCTTTTCCCCCCCATAGTGAGTTCTTGTTAACTGTAATAAAATTGTCATTCAAGAAATTTAAAACGTTTCTTCTTTTGTTCATTTCTGTTTTTTGTTTGTTTTGACTTTGTTTTTCTTTAATGTGTGACCTCTTAATTGCTTTTTATCAATTAGGGTCAGTTGGTAAATGAAGGCGGGGGAGATGAGACTCATTCTGTTAAGGAATATCAAACAAGTAATCACCTTTAGTATTACATCAATATTTGTATCATTGCCACAGACAGAAATTGTTCCGAGGAAAACATGGTCAAGCAGTTGGCAATGGAAAAAAGGTGCCATGTTTGTCTATAGTGAAATAATTAATAGAAGATTTTGGTGGTGTTGTTTTAAAGTTGGATCCTTTGGATTATTCTTTTAACTGTTTATGCACATTTTGCATTCACATATTTTTATACCTATGTACATGGTCTGTGTACATGTATTTTATCTGTCTGCACATTCCCAGCCTTTGCCACCCTGAGGAATTAAGTTCCCAAGAGTGTCTGTATCAAAAGTTTCTTCAGTAAGTTAGAGAGAAAATATTAAGTCTGTGATGAATTCACATAAAAATGTTAAACATTGGAGTACAGGAGATAAACTGATCTGTTTGTTCTAAAAGTGCTAGCTGTCTTCCCATTCTGTCCCAGCCAATTACCAAGTGCAGTTGTCTTCCCGTTTCTGCCCACCAGTTGGCTAGTGCCTATGAAAAGATGTCTGGAATAATGTTTAAAAATATTCTTGTGTTTGTCAGCCTTGGCAGTAACCTATTCTACATACATGTGAGAATTTTTATTTGTTTTGAGAATGTTTTGGCTTTATTTGTTGATGTGAGGGTGTTGTTTGTTGGCTGGTTTTGTTGTTGTTTAATGTCCATTATGATTGTGATCATTTTGTTTCCTTTTCCTGTAATTGAAACTGATTTGTAAGCAGCAGTTAATGACTGATTTTCCCCCATGTTATGCAAATAAATCATATGTTCCAGTGTGTGTGTGTGTGTGTGTGTGTGTGTGTTGTTGGGTTTTTTACAGTTAGTGATTTCTGGGCTCAGGCACAGCACTGTAGGGAAGTTTTTTGTACTTTAGGCTCAGGCCCTTAAACCACTAGTTCACCCTCAGCAATCCCACATACAGGTACAGTAACTGCATGTGTCTTGACAACTCAAGTTTGGCTGTGTGTTTTTGATCCACAACTGCCATCCCTTCGTCTGGGTGACATTTTGTGCCAGTTGGTCAAATGTTCAAAACTGTGGAACAAACTGTCGGCCCTTGTGAATGACGGTTTGGGGTCGGGTCTGACTGGTCACTTGTATTGTGTTGTGAAAGATGAGTGACTCGGATGATGGTCGCAGGCAAGCTGGGAATCAGCCATTTAAAAAATGTCAAAATCAAAGAGAGGGGGTGGGGTATGGCAAGTCTAGCATGAGCACACATATGCATGTCTCTCGGACCACCTATACCAGCAGATGGTATCATACATGGGTTATGCCGTCTGGTAAGATTTGAGCAGATTCAGATTCAGCATCTCAAAAACTGTCGAAATCAATGGGCATGTGGTGGTGTGGGGTGATGGCAAGGCTAGCATAAGCACATATAGGCGTGTCTATTGGACCACCCATCCCAGCAGGTGGTAGGCATCAAATGCGAGCGATGCTGTGTGGTCAGGTTTTAGCTGCCACTTCTTGATTTAAACAAGAGAGGCAAGGCCTTCAAGACTCACTTGTAATACACTTTAAAAAAAATCTAATTGTTAAAATGTGTTCTGTATTTGTTGTTATAAAGCTTCGCGTTTAAAAAAAAAAAAAAAAGAAAAAAAAAAGTCCTAACCAGATTCGAACCCTGCGTGTTCGGGTGAGAAGAAACTGCCTTATCCATTACACTATCGTGGCTCCTTAGCTGACGTTCTAAAATTTAACATCTGCACATACTTTTTTAAAGGGTGATAAATCAATTGCGGTATTCGCAGTGAGAACGCTGTTTAAATCATATTATTCTGGTGTATCTTGGGCATTCAAAAAATCTTTAAGGGCAATAAAAAATTCTTTTTAATGGCTATCGCCACAATCACACTGCAACATTTAACCGTTTTCACTAGATCTAGATAGATGTACAAGTTTAGTTAACCCGCTGGGAATGTAGTATGACACGGTCGATTCAATTTCTCTTTTATGTTCATTCTAGTTTTAAAGTTGATATGAAAATTTAGTATTTTGTTAAACTAATAACATGTAGAGCCAAGTACAAGTACTTCTAAACGTCGTAAGAAGTGAAAAGGACTTCATTTTGAAAAAAGTCAAGGCTGGAAATTTTTTCATTTCATCGTGATCAGTTCAAGGGTATTAACTCGCATGGTTTACAATTTTTAACTGTGAATTCCGACTGATTCTGTGGATATTTTTATGGCAGTTTGGGGCATAATCCAGTAAGTGATGAGGCGTTCACAAATCTTTCTCTGAATAAATATTTAACGGTCTCCTTCTCCAACTTTCCATCACATGTTATCGTGTATTGTCCATTGAATATAGGATTGAACAGGCAGGTCAACAACTTGAAACAAATTGGCGTCGTTCGCGTTCGCGAAGAATATGAGCATGTGCTTTGAATGTGTATAAATATGTGTTCGCAATTGATTTTTGCCCATGACCTTCAGGGCTCAGCCAACAGATCTGTAAAGTCCACTCGTCATATTGATTTTAGTATTTTCCGAAAAAGACCACTTGGGCAAATGAACATAGTGAAAGCCCTGTACACTGAGAGTTAAACACACAAGCTTTTTATGTATTGAGTATAATTTCAAAATGTAATGTTTAAGTTGAGAAAGATCAGTTTAAAGCAAATTAAGTCCCCTAGCATTAATTACAGAGTAATTTCCCTTCTTTACTATCTGCACCAAAAATGTTTGCAAAATAAATAAAACTTCCATGCTTAGCAAAAGAAGTTCCTGTTTGAACAAAAAATGATAATAATGACTGCTCTTGTTGTTGTGTCAGAATATCAGATCAAAGTGCCAAGTTTAGAGAATACAAAAAATATAAATATAACAGTAAATGCAGTTTGCATATTAAAACCAAAAGCTTATGCAGACTGGACCTGATGATGACATTATGTGTGTATGTGTCTGTTGGAGTGTAACAGTTGTAGTATTGAGAGTATGTTACTTTGTGGGTTTTGTGGATTGTGTTTTTATAATATTGATGATTCTGTTTTATGTTTCTACTACTTTTTATGTGCTTTCTTGTTAACTTTAGGTACTGGATTGTAAAGCGCTTAGAGCTTGCTCATGTTTGAATGATAGTGCTATATAAAAATAAAATATTATTATTATCATCAGAGAATATGTGAATGAAGCAATAGGAAAATGTAAGAAAGATACTGCTCCTGGCCATGACAAAGTAGGCTTCTCGGTTATCAAGAACTATCAGAAGACAGAAGCAAACTTTTCAATCAGTATCAAAACCGCTTCACAAATGGGCATGTGCATGAGGATTGGACACACACAGCTTCTAAAAACCCATACCAAAACCAGGGATAGATAATCATCAGGTGAGCGGCTACCGGATCCTAACAATGCAAAATATTGCTTGAAAGCGTAATAGCCAGGAAATGAATCGCAAGCAATCTCAGTAGAGGCACATTTTCCATCCGGGTATTGTTTGTCTTTGAGACTGGACAAAATGGATTGCAGCAGCATGTCATGAAAGAACATTTGTCCCTTCGTCTGCACCCTCAAACCTTTCCATGGGATTGCACAAATATCTCTCTTGTCCTCTACAATGTCAACATGAAAGGGCTTGCAGACTTGATTAAACAACAATAGAGCAGCTCGGGTGCTTACTCTTGCCAACTTTGGCCTGGCTTATCTTGCAAATTTTGAAAGATGTTTAAGAATTACAGCTGTCCATAGCTTGACTTGGGAAAAATGATTAGGGGAAAAAATGCTGCATACAAAGTCACAACCGACAATTTTCATCAGCATACTGATATTGGTCGTCCAGTGGAAGAACCTTCAACCTGACATTGAAAGTTGAAGTTGTGATACATGCTCTCCAGTGGCTGTCACTATCTGTTCATACACTTGAAATCAACATGTCATGACTGACTCAGTGGCTCATTGAACCTCTTACAAAAAACAAAAATGGAATGGGGAGCCCAGAGTGGCACAAGGCAACGAGCAACATTGAGAATAAAAAGTTTACCAGGGTATATAATATATATACTGCCCTTGACATGCAGGTGTTATGGGAATTGAGCAAGCTGACAGATTTGCTGACGGCACAACAATGGGTGGTCTACTGCTGGGAAAATCCAAAATCATGAGGTAAAAATCACATGGTAAAAGAGTAGGTATTCCTGAAGAACCAGGTACAAGGCCATCACACTATTCATCACCTCACAAAAAGACAGAGAGAGATGTGTATGTGCAAGTATGTGTCATGGGAGCTCTGCCATGTGTGTGAGGAGGGGTGGGGAGCCTCAACTAAAACTTATTTAGGAAGATGTACGTGTTGGCAGCTGCGACTATAAAACCTATTTAAGAATGTGTGCATATGACGTGCGTGCATGTGTGTTGGGAGCTGCGAGTATAAAAGGAAATTTTCTATCTAAAATTACGTTTAAATAACATACTTACCGTGACCCAACTAGTGCAGACTCCGGCAGGGGTCTGACATTCCTGTCCTGTGCAAACTACTATCCGCCTATGCAGAGAAAACGAAAGTACTACGGCCGATAACCTCCCGGAAGTAGGTAACCTCCCCTTTGTCCCCCTGGCTAGCGCCCTCTTTTGATGGCAATATGCCATCACCAGCGCAGTGAGCAGGGAGAACAGGAAGCGGGGAGGACGGGAGGGTCTTAAATTTGGGTCACGGTAAGTATGTTATTTAACGTAATTTTAGATAGAAAAATTCCTTTTAATTACACATACTTAACCGTGACCCAACTAGTGCAGAATAGCTCGACAAGGTGGAGGGCTAGCCTGTTCTACTGTCTGTGTGCTGCGATGGCCTGTTGTGCAACTACCACAGAAGTGATGCCTCTTGAGCCATCATCCCGCAAGCGTGCGACGTCTCTCAGGTAGAAGTCGATGAAGGTAGCAGGGTTTTTCCAGTATGCAGCATCCATGATGTCTTGCAGCCATGTTGAGTGCTCTAAGGCAAGAGAAGAGGACCATGCTCTGACTTCATGTGCTCTGGCTGAGGAGGCATCAAGTCTCAATCCTTCTGTTCTATCGCCAGTGCGCTGCGATGGCCTGTTGTGTGACCACTGCAGAGGCAACGCCTCTTGAGCCATCATCCCTAAAGCGATAGATGTCCCTCAAGTAGAATTCGATGAAGGTAGAGTGTACTGTGTCACCTAAGGATATTGGTGCGGGCAAATAAGACAGAGGTCCGCAGCTGTATTGTGGGAGAGGTCTGAGAGCCCTTTGAATCAAAGGAAGGGAAGGAAACACATACCCTATAGGGTTGTCTCACTTGAGCACGGTTGAGCGTCAATGCAAGGAGGTGCACATGTGGTTTGATCTGATGATTCCACATCGGTTGTGGGCCAATAGTGGAAGTGGTTCATGTGTTTAGAGGAAACTGTGGCATGAGACAGAGGTAGGCCACCATGTTGGGCTTGCCTTAGGCGTGACAGGCAGATCTGTAGAGCTCCTCCATGAGAGCTGACAGGCGATAGCCCCCCCCCCCCCCCCCACACTTTTCTGTCATTACCAAAAAAGACAGCACTGGCATGTTGCCTATGCATAGAAGGGCAGACATTTGGCAACAAGAGACTTGAGGTCCCTGGTGTCTCTGGGATAAGGCTGTGTAATTGCCCAGGTAGGTACCATCACGAAGGGGCATACGGAAGGCTTGGTGGCTTCTCTACCTGAGTGTGGCATGTTGGAGCAACCACCTGCAGAAAGTTGTCGGCAGTCAATGGCTGGGATGGATCAGGCTGTGGGAGTGCACTCCATGTGCCCGCAGGTCACTGAGTCTCATTCTGTGGTGGAATTCCTAATGGAAGAGAGTTTCCTTGGGGAAAATTTTTGCTGAAGGTTCTGTAGTGAGAAAGGGGACTGGATCCATGACAGGCCTCTGGCTGTGTGTGGTGCGCACTAAGTCTGGGACGGAGCTGGGTGGGGGCAGGGCGGAAAGTGGCTGTAGATGTGTTGTACTGGTCATTTACATCAAAACACTGATGTGACATGTGTTTTCAATATGGCCCACAGTAAAGTGAGAGCTGTATTATCAGCGGTTTCTGAATTGCAAAGTGAAATCATTAGCAGCTTAGTCTTTCGTGGACTATATCTCTCAGACTAGAAGTCAAATTGCACTGGGACTTAGTGCTGTAGCCTTGAGAGCTAACTAGCCTGTGGGATCCGTCCCAATGGTGAGCCCAAAGGCCCTCTTGATCGAGGGACTGGGGATGCAACTTGGGCAAAACACTCTCTACTATAAATTGTATAATCAGATTCCAGCCCGAGTAGTCAGGACAGCAGTTGCCTGCTCTGCTGATCTGATGGTCATTGTCGTACACGACTGATTATCATATACTGGTCCTAGGAGGACACCAGTCAGCATGGGTAAATCAGGAAACAGCTGCTGTGTGCTTGAGGGATGAAGGTGTCCACCATGCAGGTTATGTTTAAATGTAAGGAAGCCGGAAGGAGTTGACGGGGTCTTGTGGTGCAACCATGTGTCTGAAAGACATGGTGCTTGCTTCCGAAGTGACAACAAAGTCATCCTCTGACAGGCCCTTGACTGAAGGCTGGGGATCCATGATGGGATAGCCTGCCTAGGCTAGAAAACCCTGGAAGTGTCTCATTGGAAAGACAGTGCTTGAGAAGGAATGCCCTCTGTAGCCACAATAGTGGTTGTGTGTTGAGGCTGAAAGGATCGGGCAGAGAAGACCAAGTGCAGAAAGTGCTTTCAAACGCCAATTGTTTGAGACATCGATGCTGGATCTCTGTTCAAGCAAGGTGATGGGGTGAACTAATGTGCTTGAATGCAGCATCTGCCGTGTCGGTATGAGTGGGCAGAAAGGTATGCCCCTGTGGGTAATGTACGGTTCGTTGTGCTTTGTGAGACACATCCGTCCTCGTCAATATGCCATTCTCCCGAGTGTAGAGGAAAACAATTATTACCCAGGCCTTCTGGTACTAGTGAGGAGTGGAAGAGATAGACTTAGGGTGATTGTCTCCTGCCCAGTGGGCAGTTTTTGGGCCCGCTAAAACTTGGAAAGAATGAAGGGCATGTGTGTCTGGAGTGGCACCTCTAAGTTGGACTGCCTCATCCCTCATTGTACCAGGTTAGGGCATCTCTAGCCCTGTGGGTGAATGTTGTAGGCAAATGAGTTGGGTTGCCTTGTCCCTCCATGCACCAAGAGAGGGCATCCTTAGCCCTGTGGGTGGGAAGGGAGTGTGTGTGGGTCCCTAAGGACCAGCCACTACTGATATGTGAAGGAGCATACATTCAGGTGTGAATGAGGCAGTTTTGTCTGTGAGTGCAGTCATCCTCCGAAAGCAAGGTAGGGATGAATTTATGAAAATGAATACATATATGTGCAAAGGGATTATAAACTTCCATCAACTCAAGTGATGGTGTCAGGAATATGCCAATGACATGACAAGAGATCTAGTCACAAGAAATAAGCGGCTCTATAAGCAAATGTGTAGCGTGCACAGATATACCTAAGTAAATGGGCAAGTGTGCATTATCCGTAGCGGGAAGGAATCTGTGTACGCACCTGTATATAAGAGATGTACATACACATATGAATAAAGTGCCAGTATGTAGACACAGAGAGATCTGGGCATGTGAACAGAATGACGAAATTGAAAGTGTGTCTATATTGCAATGTAGGAAATCTCAATGAATAGATGTCGATGAATAGAGATAGAAATAAAACTGTACATATGTACATGTTATATATATATATAAATATATATATACACACAATATTTTGTATTGTATTTTATTTAATTTATTTATTTATTAATTTTTTTTTTATAAGAAATCAAAAAGAATAGAAGGGGAAATATTGTGATTTATTTCCTGTTATTGTGTATAACCAGAAGAGAATGGTAATAGGGATGGTTGCCTGCAGAGGACTGTGTGCAACTGCAAGTGTGGGGGGATGAAGAACCCCAAAGTTCAGTGGCCAATAGCCTGAGAAACAGCAAGAAAGGTGCAGTTGCTATGCAAAGTTGTGTAAAGTCCATGAATGGGCATCAGGACCCAATGAGAAACTGAAAAAACATCGTTGGTGGACAGCACGGGGGGCAGGAGTGACGTGCTGTGTTGGCGAAAGTAACGACAGCGTCAACCGCCTAGGTTACAAATGCGGAGTTGCCTCCCTTGGCACCGATAATCGTTGAGAAGGATGGTGTCTTTAGAGCACATATCCCCTGGTACGACGTGTCCTCACTGTAGAGGGAGGAGTGTCATGCTGCGTGTGAGAGTCTGTGGTTCGATGCCACCGTAACCGACACGGGTGAAAACGGCTGCAAGGGGAATAATTATAATGTCCCTTTGTGCCATGGGCATCCCAACCCGAATCGGTCGCCATTGGACACGAGACGGTCGGGGCATGTGGCATGACGGCGCCGTAATCCAGTGTTATGGGCGTCGTGGACGAGGGGGTGACAAGTCCGTCGGCTTACCGTAGGATGTGCATCCCCCCGTAGCTGAATGGCGGTCCAATCTCGCGAATAGCTCCTGCAAGAGGACCGACGTTCAGCTGTTGTGTGTTGACGGATAAGGGATAGACAAGATTGGCCCGAGCACTGCCGAGAGGCAGGATTGAGTTATTAAGAGGCACTCCAACGTGGAAGTGCCGATATTAGTCTGGGTAACAGCAGAGTTAGGCAATGGGGCAGAAGAATCCAGCACTGCCGAAGTTCAAATGGGGCATGCACGTGCCTGCTCTGTGGGCGAGGGGTGGTGCAGATGCAAGGTGTGGCACAGGGAAGCAGAGTGGTGCATAATTGCTGCAGCAGTTAGCGATGAGTTGCTGATTGTTTGGTTGAAGCAGCTTGCTGAGACACCATTAGTGGATGGGAAACAGCAGCAATCGGCAGTGTGGCAGATGGGGTCATCACTGCATAGCTTGGTGGGACCGTGCACGCACCCGCACTGTAGGCGAGGAGCAGTGCCGGTGCAAGGGAAATAACTGCGGTGGTCACCGGCAAGGGTGCCGAAGCAGGGGTTGCCTCCATTTGATCGGGTGATCCGGACAAGGAGGGGGGTGCACGTGTATGGGCAAGCGTGTCCCCTAGTGGTCCACCTTCCTCCCTACACCAGGGGAGGGCATCCCTACACGCCTCGGTCGCCATTGGATCCGAGACAGTTGAGGCATGCTGCATGGGGGATCATGTGATCCGATGTCAATGCCGCCACCACGGACGCATTGCACATAGGGCCCAGTCTAACATGTGGATCCAAAACAAGCTTTTTTTTCTTTTTGTGGTGTTGTTTCCCCAAAGGGATTGTGGCACATTCCATTGGTGCAACTGTGGGTATGGGTAAAGAGATAGAGGAGGTCGACTTGTACACTACCGACTGGCAGGGCCGAGAAAATGCGGATCGTGTAGAGTGTGTTTGCGGATCGATAAAAATGACATTAAAGGCAACATTGACCTGAGTGTGTGGCAACAAACCTCTAGAAGTCACCAGAGGAGGTGTAGGAGGTGGTGGAGGTCTGGAGTCGACCGGAGGGAGCGGAGGAAGTGGAGGAGGCAGTGGGTTGGCATTGTTGAGAGGGCCAGGAGTAGAGGGCCCAGAGTGTTAGTGAATTGATTGTGATCGCGCCTTAATTTTAGCGCGATCACCCAATCGAGCTACATAATTATGTGACATGGTTGGAGACATAATTTGACAAAAAAACAAGAACGCCAGAGAATCAACAGACAGACAGAAAATACGAAAAAACTTAGCCGTATGGAGAGCACAGGAACAGGAGTCATGATGGCTGCCGGAAAAAGAGGGCACTAGCCAGGGGGACAAAGGGGAGGTTACCTACTTCTGGGAGGTTATCGGCCGTAGTACTTTCGTTTTCTCCGCATAGGCGGATAGTAGTTTGCACAGGACAGGAATGTCAGACCCCTGCCGGAGTCTGCACTAGTTGGGTCACGGTTAAGTATGTGTAATTAAAACCTGTTCAGAAATGTGTGTATATGCCATGTGTGTTGTGGGTCGGTATTGTGGGAGTTGCATAATATAGGTGTGTGTGGGTGTGTGTGTGTGTGTGTATTGTGGGAGCTGTAATATGTAGCGGTAATACATGTTTGTCCGAGTGTGTGCATAGGTAATGTGGAGATGGGGAATGTAGATCAGTATGCATCAGTGTTTGCCATGTGACGTGTGTGTGTGTGTGTGTGTGTGTGTGTGTGGCATGTGTCTTGGGAGCTCCGACTATACATTTAGGAATGTGTGTGTGTATGTGTGTGTCAGTGTAGTGCCGGTGTGTGTGTGTTGTGGAAGCTGAAGAAAATAGGAATGTGCATACGTGAGCGCGCGCAAGGGTGTGGTGTGACTACAGACGTCTTGTCATCGTGCTGGTGCCAAGGATCTGGGCTGCGATACATACTCATAGGAATGTGTGTGAGTGTGTGCCCATGTCTGAGTGTGTGTGTGTGTAACTTGATGTGGGAGATGGGGAATGTAGATGTGTGTGTACATGTGTGCTGAGGAATATGGGAATGTGTACGTGTGTGCCTGCGCGGTGTTTATATTCTTTATTCATGATCATTACTAGGTATATCATTCACATGACTTTAAATTTTATCATATTCTGTTTATTATTTTCATTTTTTAATGCATTTATTCATTTCATTTTACTTCTCAAGGCCTGAGCTCATGGCGGGTTACCGTAGCACTGCTGGTCAGGCATCTGCTTGGCCGGATGTGTTGTAGCGTATATGGATTTGTCCGAACGCAGTGATGCCGTCTCCTCAAGGAACAGAATTTAAATTTCATACCAAACCAAGATGTGATATGATGTGTTCTATGTTTTATTTTAAGAGCTAAGTATTTCACACACATGAAATGCACACATATCAGCAGTCGATAGGCGTATTTGGTGAAAAGATCTCATACCAGACAGAAAGAGGTGGTAAAGGGACAGTGTACGCGCTCAAGCGTGATTTATATGAACAGGAATTTAGAGCATGCCCAGAAACAAACACACCATCTATTGTTTTTGTTTTCTTTTGCGTATGAAACCCCAACGGAAAAGAATTAAAACGATAACAGTAACCGCAAGGAGGAAACGCGTCAGAACGGAAGACGTTGTTTGGGGCCAATACTTATTTGTGAATTCTGAAAACAATATTACCTGCTACGTACATTATATGATACATTACATAATTGCTTAATAACTTATCATTTATTTTATATGCTTGGTTTTGTTATACTTTATGGTAATAGAGATTAAGCCTGGAAATTACACTTGATTGTCTTATCCAAGTATAATCTACACAAGCAGCACTCCCTTCAAATGGAACAATCTTGACGTAAAAATATTACTACGCTTTTACCGGCGTCCGGTTTACTGAGTTATCAGTGATTACTGCGCTCAATTTAGTTCTATGCTATTTTGCTAATTCTATAAATACTTGACCCTCACAGCTAAAATTCACGAAAATCACGCGTCTGAAAATTGCTATTGACATGTGTCAATGAACAAAATTCAGAATATAAACCGTCCAACTTCTTGAACAAAGAAACGCTGCGTGGCCTGGTGAAAGGGGGTTGTACGTTTCAGCAACATATTGTAGACCGTGAAGTTCTGCTGTTGCAATATTTACAGACTAACGGATCTTGAAGAGGTCATTGACATTTGAAAGGGTAAGCAAGTGTGTTCGTAAAAACAGTTATTGCTAAACCCTAAACCGCATTTATTAACACAAAATTGAACTGTGGTAAAATGAAGGCTGAAATCATCCGGAGACACGTGAGCATGCGTTTCACATGTTTCATTTTAGTTGGCCGGTCCAAGGCTAATCTAGTGCATGTAGAAGCCAAATATCCATCATCCAGCAGCTTGTATTTTCCATTGAAATACTGAGTAGGTTTACAGTTTTATTGTGGATTTGTTTGCATGTTACAGTATCTTGGTGAATATTTCAGCGGACTGTTTACTTGCGAATTTCGACTTCCTAAGCTTATGCCGCTCAGCAGAGAGACTTGCGATCTGTCATGGCAGACATAATGCAGATCTGTCTTGATCAACTCTCATACTGGATATCTGTTTAGACCCCACATTTTTAAAAACAGCTCTCCACCACTATATGCATTCTCAGTTTTTATTGACGATTGTAAACTGTCAGTTGTCACGCAGGAAGGGCGAATTAATGCATGTGATTTAGTAAGTCTTGCACGAACGGCAGTTGAACGATCGAAGAGCAATATAATGTAAAACTTGTTGAAAAGAAAAGATAGAAAAAGGTTAGTCAGTATTTTCACTCTGCAGCGGAACAGTAGTAGAAAACAAGAGCAGGAAATCAGAACTCGAGTAATGGATGGAGGCACGAGAAAGTAAAACTAGTAAAAGTGGAACCCCCAAATTCAGTGAATGGAAATAAGGTCAGGACAGATAATTATGTGTGATGGATTTAGCACTGTAGCAACAAACTCAACAGTTCATTACAGTTTACCAAATAACAGAAAATAAAGTTTGCATAATAAGAGAAAATGTTGAACTTGAAGTAATGAAGTATGAACACAAAGGTCCACTCTAACACATAACAGACAGGGGTGTATACTGACAGTCACATTCTAGCATATTGGTAATGCAAGAGAACATTTATTCTAATTTCATAAAGAACAAGGAGTCATAACTGTGTTCAGTCATATCTAGTGCACATGATCACACATAGTATGTCATTTAGACAGAAATAATGAGAAAGAGCAACATAAGTAGAATGACTAAATAAATTAAATGCTCTTTGGGTTAACCACTTAATTGTATGGCTGTTGTTAAGTTATTAGTCATTAGATATTGCCATCATATGGATGTAATATGACCCCATGTAGAAGTGTGATATGTAACCACTAACCAGGTACTGGCAGCCTCACCTGCAAGACTGAAGCTAAGACTGAAAAACAACAATTTAATTACACATACTTAACCGTGACCCAACTTGTGCAGACTCCGGCAGGGGTCTGACATTCCTGTCCTGTGCAAACTACTATCCGCCTATGCGGAGAAAACGAAACTACAGCCGATAACCCCCCGGAAGTAGGTAACCTCCCCTTTGTCCCGCTGGCTAGCGCCCTCTTTTTCCGGCAGCAATCATGACTCCTGTTCCTGTGCACTTCACACGGCTAAGTTTTTTTTCGTATTTTCTGCCTGTCTGTCGATTCTCTGGCGTTATTGTTTGTTGTCAAATTATGTCTCCAACCAGGTCACATAATCTGTAGCTCGATTGGGGAATTGTGCTAAAATTAAGGCGCGATCGCAATCGATTCGCTGACACTCTGGGCCCTCTACTCCTGGTCCTCTAAACAACGCCAACCCGCCGCCTTCTCTACTTCCTCCACTCCCTCCGGTCGACTCCAGACCTCCGCCACCTCCTACACCTCCTCTGGTGACTTCTAGAGGTTTGTTGTCACACACTCAGGTCAGTGTTACCTTTAATGTCATTTTTATCGATCCGCGAACGCACTTGACGCGATCCGCATTTTCTCGGCCCTGCCAGTCGGCAGTGTGTACGAGTCGATCTCCTATCTCTTTACCCATACCCACAGTTGCACCAATGGAATGTGCCACAATCCCTTTGGGGAAACAACACACACACACACACACACACACAAAAGAAAAAAAGAAAAAGAAAAAAGGCAGTTTGTTTTGGATCCGCACGTTAGACTGGACCCTATGTGCGATGCGTCCGTGGTGGCGGCCGTGACATCGGATCACGCGACCCCCCACGCGGCATGCCTCGACCGTCTCGGATCCATTAGCAACCGAGGCGTGTAGGAATGCCCTCCCCTGGTGTAGGGAGGAAGGTGGACCACTAGGGGACACGCTTGCCCATACACGTGCACCCCCCTCCTTGTCCGGATCACCCGATCCAAGGGAGGCAACCCCTGCTTCGGCACCCTTGTCGGTGACCGCCGCAGTTATTTCCCTTGCACTGGCACTGCTCCTCGCCTTCAGTGCGAGTGCGTACACGGTCCCACCAAGCTATGCGGTGATGACCCCATCTGTCACACTGCCGAGTGCTGCTGTTTCCCATCCACTAATGGTGTCTCAGCAAGCTACTCAACAAAACAATCAGCAACTCATCGCTAACTTGCTGCAGCATTTAAATGATTTATGCACCACTCCACCTCCCGGTGCCACACCTTGCGCCTGCACCGCCCCTCGCCCACAGAGCAGGTACGTGCACGCCCCATTGGAACTTAGGCAGTGCTGGATTCTCCTGCCCCATTGCCTAACTCTGCTGTTACCCAGACTAATATTGGCATTTCCACGTTGGAGTACCTATTAACTCGATCCTGCCTCTCGGCAGTGCTCGGGCCGATCTTGTCTATCCCTTTATCCGTCAACACACAACAACTGAATGTCGGTCCTCTCGCAGGAGCTGTTCGCGAGATTGGACTGCCGGTCAGCAACAGGGGGATGCACATCCCACGGCAAGCCGATGGACTTGTCACCCCCTCGTCTACGACGCCCATAACACTGGATTACAGCGCCGTCATGCCACATGCTCCGACCGTCTCGCGTCTCATGGCGACCGATTCAGGTCGGGATGCCCACGGCACTAAGGGACATTATAATTATTCCCCTTGCGGTCGTTTTCACCTGTGTCAGTTACGGTGGCATCGAACCACGGACTCTCACACACAGCATGACACTCCTCCCTCTACAGCGAGGACACGTCGCACCAGGGGATATGTGCTCCAAAGACACCATCCTTTTCGACGATTTTCGGCGCCAAGGGAGGCAACTCTGCATTTGTAACCTAGGCGCTTGAAGCTGTAGTTAGTTTCGCCAACACAGCACATCACTCCTGCCCCCCGTGCTGTCCACCAACGATGTTTTCCTTCGGTTTCTCATTGGGTCCTCATGCCCAGTCATGGACTTTACACATCTTTGCATAGCAACTGCACTTTTCTTGCTGTTTCGCAGGCTACTGGCCACAGGAAATAAATCACAATATTTCCCCTTTTATCCTTTTCATTTTTATCACAAGCAACAATCACAAAAAAAAAAAAAAAAAAAATATATATATATATATATATATATACATATATATATACACACACACATATACATATATATCTATGAGATGTCTATGGGATATCTCGCTACATTCATACACATTTCTGCTTTCACTTATAGATGTGTACTTATCCCTCAGTATACACGTGTGTGTGCTTATGGGATAGGTTCAGACAACTTTCATATTAACATGTACAATTATATTTCTATCTCTATTCATTGACATCTATTCATTGAGATTCCCTACATAGTAATATAGGCACACTTGCATTTGTGGCCTTCTGTTCACAATGCCCAGAACTCTCTGCCTCTACGTACTGGCACTTTATTCATATGTGTATATACATCTCATATATAGGTGCATAGACAGGTTCCTTTCCATTGATGATTATGCACACTTACCCATTTACTTGGGTATATCTGTACACGCTACACGTATGCTTATACAGCCGCTTATTTCTTGTGTCTCGATCTCTTGTCATTGGCATTTTTCTGACATCACTTGAGTTGATGAAAGTTTATATTCTCTTTGCACATATATGTATTCATTTTCATAAATTCATCCCTACCTTGCTTTCGGAGGACGACTGTACAAAAATTCACGCCTGAATGTATGCTCCTTCACATTTCAGTAGTGGCTGGTCCTTAGGGACCCACACACACCCCCTTCACACCCACAGGGCTCAGAATGCCCTCTCTTGGTGCAAGGACGGACAAGGCAACCCAACTCATTTGCCTGCAACAATCACCCATAAGGCTGGAGATGCACAATGAGGGATGAGGCAGTCCAACTTAGTGGTGCCACTCCGGACACACATGCCCTTCATTCCTCCCAAGTTTGTAAGGCATCCCTTCTTCCTCCCCTTGCCTACAACAACCCTCAGTTTGCACCAATGTGGTTGTGACAAAAACTCCACATGGGCCATACTAGCCAGCCTTCCCATGAAGGGGCGTCTATCTTTGCCTTCCAAGTTTTAGTGGACCCAAAAACTGCCCACTGGGCAGGAGACAATCACCATCTCTTCCACTCCTCTCTAGTAGCAGAAGGCCCGGGTCATAATTGTTTTCCTCTACATTTGGGAGAAAGGCATATTGACGAGGACGGATGCGTCTCACAAAGCACAACGAACCGTCCATTAGCCACAGGGGTGTTCCTTTCTGCCCACTCATACCAGCACGGCAGATGCCGCATTCAAGCACATCAGTTCACCCCATCACCTTGCTTGAACACAGATCCAGCATCGACGTCTCAAACAATTGGCGTTTGAAAGCACTTTCTGCACCTGGTCTTCCCTGCCCGATCCTTTCAGCCTCTTCACACAACCACTGCCGTGGTTACAGATGGGCATTCCTAAGTACTGTCTTTCCAGTGAGACACTTCCAGGGGTTTCTAGCCTAGGCAGGCTATCCCATCATGGAGCCCCAGCCTTCGGTCAAGGGCCTGTCAGAGGATGACTTTGTTGTCACTTCGGAAGCAAGCACCATGTCTTTCAGACACACGGTTGCACCACAAGACCCCGTTAACTCTTTCCGGCTTCCTTACATTGCAACATAACCTGCATGGTGAACACCTTCGTCCCTGAAGCACACAGCAGCTGTTTCCTGATTTACCCCTGCTGATTGGTGTCCTCCTAGGAACAATATATGATAATCAGTCGTGTACGACAGTCACCATCAGTACAGCAGAGGAGGCAACTATTGTCCAGACTATTCAGGCTGGAATTTGATTATACAATTTATAGTAGAGAGTGTTTTGCCCACGTTGCATCCCCGGTCCCTCAATCAAGAGGGCCTTAGGACTCATCATTGGGACGGTTCCCAAAGGCTACTTAGGCCCAAGGCTACAGCACTAAGTCCCAGTGCAATTTGACTTCTAGTCTGAGAGACATAGTCATTCAGGAAAGACTAAGCTGCAAATGATTTCCCTTTGCAATTAAGAAACCACTGATAATACAGCTCTCACCTTGCAGTTGGCCATACTGAAAACGTATGTCAGATCAGTGCTTTGATGTAAATAGCCAGTACAACACATCTTGAGCCACTTACCCCCCTGCCCCGCCCCGCTCCATCCCAGACTCAGTGTGCACCACACACAGCCAGAGGCCTGTCATGGATCTGGTCCCCTTTCTCTCTAAAGAACCTTCAGCAAAAATTTTCCCCATGGAAACCCTCTTCCATTTGGAAATTCCACCACAGAATGAGACTCAGTGACCTGTGGGCACATGAAATGCACTTCCACAGCCTGATCCAACCCAGCCATTGACTGCCGACAACTTTCTGCAGGTTGCTCCAACATGCCACACTCAGGTAGAGAAGCCACCAAGCCTTCCGCATGCCCCTTCGTGATGGTACCTACCTGGGCAATTACACAACCCTGTCCCAGAGACACCAGGGACATCAAGTCTTTTGTTGCCAAATGTCTGCCATTCTATGCATAGGCAACATACCAGTGCTGTCATTTTTTGACAACGTCAAAAAAGGGGGGGCGGGGGGGGGGGGGGAGTGCCCATCGCCTGTCAGCTCGCATGGAGGAGCTCTACAGATCTGGCTGTCATGCCTAAGGCAAGCCCAACACGGCGACATACCTCTGTCTCGTGCCACAGTTTCCTTCAAACACAAAAATCACTTCCACTATCGGCCCACATCCGTTGTGGAATCATCAGATCAAACCACATGCGCACCTCCTTGCATTGACGCTCATCCGCGCTCAGATGAGACAACCCTATAAGGGTACGTGTTTCCTTCCCTTCCTTTGATTCGAAGGGCTCTCAGTAAAGTGTGGATTCAACCCACCGACCCGATTTTCCTTGCGCTACATTTATCAGCACAGCTGTGGTCCACAGACCTCCCCCACAATACAGTTGTGGACCTCTGTCTTCTTTGCCCGCACCAATATCCTTAGGCGACACAGTACACTCTACTTTCGTCGAATTCTACTTGAAGGACACCTATTGCTTTAGGGATGATGGCTCATCGACTTCTACCAGAAAGACGTCGCACGCCTGCGGGATGATGGCGCAAGAGGCATCGCTTCTGTGGTAGTTGCACAACAGGCCATCACAGCACTCAGACAGTAGAACAGGCGAGCCCTCCACCTTGTCGCGCTATTCTGCACTAGTTGGGTCACGGTTAAGTATGTGTAATTAAAAGGAAATTTTCTATCTAAAATTACGTTTAAATAACATACTTACCGTGACCCAAATTTAAGACCCTCCCGTCCTCCCCGCTTCCTGTTCTCCCTGCTCGCTGCGCTGGTGATGGCATATTGCTGTCAAAAGAGGGCGCTAGCCAGCGGGACAAAGGGGAGGTTACCTACTTCCGGGGGGGTTATCGGCCGTAGTTTCGTTTTCTCCGCATAGGCGGATAGTAGTTTGCACAGGACAGGAATGTCAGACCCCTGCCGGAGTCTGCACTAGTTGGGTCATGGTAAGTATGTTATTTAAACGTAATTTTAGATAGAAAATTTCCTTTTTGCCTGTTTTCCCCAAGCCTGTAACTTCAGTGATGTGTAAGATGTTTTTATGGAAATAAAGTTGAATTTCTTCTCTTTCCAATTCTGTTTTTGTTTTTAATCTGTGTTTTGTCTGTATGAATAAACCAGTGAAATCTTGGGTAGTCAAAGGGCTTCCATGCCATGACCAACTGCCTTCACATAGCTTTTTACAACTGGTTTTTGCATCTCTTTCACTTTATCTTACTGGGACCTGTTAAGCCACAGGGCTATTTTTTAGCATTGTCTGATTTGTCTAAGCCTCCGTTTTCCACAGTTTTCCACTGGTTATTTGTATTTGTATTTCTTTTTATCACAACAGATTTCTCTTTGTGAAATTCAGGCTGCTCTCCCCAGGGATAGCGTGTCGCTACGCTACAGCACCACCCATTTTAAAATTTTTCCTGCGTGCAGTTTTATTTTGTTTTTCCTATCAAAGTGGATTTTTCTACAGAATTTTGCCAGGAACAACCCTTTTGTTGCCGTGTGTTCTTTTACGTGCGCTAAGTGCATGCTGCACACGGGACCTCAGTTTATTGTCTCGTCTGAATGACAAGTGTCTAGACCACCACTCAGGGTCTAGTGGAGGGGAAGAAAATATTGGCGGCTGAGCCGTGATTCGAACCAGCGCACTCAGATTCTCTTGCTTCCTAGGCGGACGCGTTACCTCTAGGTCATCACTCGATTTGGTTTGAAACCTACATATTGCAAATTTGTGCTAAACAAAAAAAAGATTTCCGCTCTATTTTACACAAAAATGTATAAAGATGTGTAACAAAAATCATTCATTACAAAAAGCATTCAATTTCCTTTTGAATAATATGCAAAGTTACCACATGACGTTACAGGTGCAGACAAGATCTGAGCTGAAAGGTTCATGTTTTATGTTAACAAAGCATTTTTGTAAAGCACCTAGAGCAGATTTCTGGATAGTGTGCTATATAAGTATCCGTTATTATTATTATTATTGACTCACTTGTGTAAACAAAGTGAGTATGTTTTAACCCGATGTTCGGTTGTCTGTGTGTGTGTGTGTGTGTGTGTGTGTCCGTGTGTCTGTGTGTCCGTGGTAAACTTTAACATTTTCTCTGCAAATACTTTGTCAGTTGACACCGAACTTGGCATAAAAACAGGGAAAATTCAGTTCTTTCCAGTCATCTTGTTTAAAACAATATTGCACCTCTGGGATGGGCACAAAAAAAAACAAACAAACAAAAAAAAAAAAGCCAAATTATATGCAAAGTGCATTTACTGTTATATTTATATTTTTTGTATTCTCTACACTTGGCACTTTGACCTCTTATTCTGACCCAACAACAAGAGGAGTCATTATTATCATTTTTTGTTCAAACAGGAACTTCTTTTGCTAAGCATGGAAGTTTTATTTATTTTGCAAATGTTTTGGTGCAGATAGTAAAAAAGGGAAATTACTCTGTAATTAATACTAGGGGACGTAATTTGCTTTAAACTGATCTTTCTCATCTTAAACATTACATTTTGAAATTATACTCAATACATAAAAAGCTTGGATTTTTTTAAAAGTGTACCACAAGTGAGTCTTGAAGGCTTTGCCTCTCTTGTTTCTATTTTTTTGCATCTGTATGGCACAGAAGTCTGCCAAGGCTGTAAACTTTCCAGGGTTGAATGAGTTAAGAGAGGTATTTTTTCATGTATGAGTGCACAAAAAATGCTCTATCACATAGGATACCCCATGAAATTAAACAGAACCGTATGTCAGTTTGACTCAAAATTTATTGACAGTTGCTGCTTTCATTTTCATAATGCAACAATTAAGTAGTAAAAAATAAAGTTGTTAGTTGTTGAGATGAAAGATATCAGAAAATACATTTTTGGGTAGTGGTTTTATTTTTATTTACAAAATACTGTTCGCATCTTGCAGTTTTCCAGAACAATCTTGTCTGCAACTTGATGAAACAAAGCCAAACACAAGGTAATGTTTGCTGGATGCGACTTTTAATCAAAAGTCATGGTAGTGTGTGTCCGTCAGAGAAAATTTTGTGTGTGTGTGTCCATTAAAAAAAAGAATTTATTTTTTAAATCTTACAGGTCATAAGCAGTAGATCTGCTTGGCTTTAAATTCAGTGCATGCACTTTGAATATTTTTGTGTGACAGGTTGCAAATTTGTGCATGTGTAAGTGCATAAAGAAAGTTATTTACACATTAAACAACATAGACATAATCATAATCCCTTTCTTTGATCCCAGAATATGCGGTTTGCACAGGGGGAACACCAAGATGAGGCTGGAAGTGGGGAACTGGGGTCTGGGGTGGCACCTGTAGGGGTTGGGGTGGAGGGGGAACAGATTTTTTTGTTCAGATTGCATCATCCCTGTATATCTCATTTTAAAGACCTTTCTGAGCTGAATACAGGTCACTTTATTTCATCACGACGGGTGCAATTGCATAGTGGTTAAAGCGTTGGACTTTAAATCTGAGGGTTCCGGGTTCGAATCTCGGTAATGGCACCTTGTGGGTAAAGGGTGGAGATTCTTCTGATCTCCCAGGTCAAAACGTGCAGACCTGCTTGTGCTTGAACCCCCTTCGATGTGTATACGCAAGCAGAAGATCAAATACGTACATTTAAAGATCCTGTAATCCATGTCAGCGTGCCGTGGGTTGTGGAAACAAGAACATACCCTGCATACACACCCCTGAAAACGGAGTATGGCTGCACATGGTGGGGTAAAAGCAGTCATACACATAAAAGCTGACTTGTGTACGTACTAGTGAACATGGGAGTTGCAGCCCACGAACAAAGAGGAAGAAGATATTATCAAAATAGCTTTAGAAAATGAAGAAACTGCCCGTTTCATTTTGCCGTGAGAGAATTTGCAAAAAATTTGGATCTTAGAGCTCACTGAGAAAACTATCAGTTACTGAATTAGGTTGTGCAGCTGTGGAAAAAGGCAATTACTGTATACAAAATATTACTTTCCGTAAGTTTTTAGCCTTCTCTGTTGTTTATATATATATATATATATATATATATATATATGTGTATATATATATATATATATATATATATATGTAGTTATGCTGTAGAAATGGAGATATGTATAAAATTTGAAAATGACAGGTTTTTTTCGACACACAAAAAAACCAAAATTTTTGTTGTGAGGTGTTTGACTTGTATTTTTTACCAGAGCTTGTGGATTTTGTTTTTAAAAGACCTTTTGTTTATTTCAAAAAGGCTGCAGGTACCTACATTATTTAATCATATACATATTTTTGTTCTTTATCCATGTAGGTTAATCAGTGGAAAACAAATCTTAGGCTACTGGTTTGATTTGGAAGAAGAAATTGTTAAGAAAAAGAAAGAAAGAAAAAAAAGGGGCAAGTGTAAAAATTTAACTAGTTGAATGCCAATAGTGAGTTAAAGACATCAGCTGACATCCTGAAAAAAAAGTGTTGCCGTAGATGGTGCCTGTAACTATAAAGCATTCTCATGACATATCTTCTGACGTCTTGCATATATTTCTAAGAGTTTGGAACAATGAACATGAACAGACTCTTCGTGTTTAGTTAAATGTGTCTGGATTACAAATATGCTGTTTAACTTTTAAGCGAGCATTCTTCAGATGGAAGACCTCTTTTCAATAATTTGCTAACTGGACCACTTGGAGCAAGCACGTAAAGAGAGTTTGCCTCACATGCCAAAAAGGTGTCGGACACTTTTAAGTGAAGACAGTGGTCCCAGCCAGCTATTTTGCAGAACTTAACAAGCTGTGCTGCCCCCCATGGGAATGCTGCGGGTCTTTCAGTGTAAATAGCATCCCTGCCTTCTGGGAATTCTGTGCTAGAAATTTCATCTTTTCTGTCACTCTTTGTTTCTGCCTTTTTTCTGTCTTCACTGTTGTCTCCTTTTTCAGCCTTCCCAGTCCATTCCCCTTTCTTTTTTCAAGCAAGCCTTGACACTTTTTTCTCTTTTCCGCAGTCTGTGATGTACTATCTGTGCTGTTTTTATTCTGGCAATTACTGAATTAGGTAGTGAGATATAAACACTGGGATGGGCACTAGCTGTCCATTCTGCAGTGTTATTTGCCTATGTGGAATTTTTTAATGAATTTTTTGTTTGGCTTTGAAGTATTGTTTTTTTTCCTTGTTTACAATTTTTTGTAATCTGGGGATGATAAATTAAGTGGATTGGCTGGCATCCTGAGCATGACCTAGTCTTATTTGCCATAAGGAGCTAAATACTGTGTCATGAACTGTCTTTTGTGGGTTTGTCTTAGTGGTTTTTTGTAGATGTGACAGTTTTGTGTTCATGTGATTGAGCATTTGTATGGTTTGACAGTCCTGATATGGACCTGTGCGGTTGGCTGGACTATAAGCAAAAGAATAATAAGAATAAGCTGTGCTGGTGATTATGAATGAGTATGACTATGAGAAATGGATCTGTCTTGTCATATGATTTGTTCAAACTTAAAGGTAATGATAGTGACAGCACTTTGACGAAACTGACAGCAACATTCGACACTTTCATCAGTCCATATATCTGAGAAAGTGACCATGACTTACAGTGAATGCGCAGTACTTTCACATAGTTTGGGAAGAGAGATAGTGAAGTGGTGTTAAACAATAGGTCGAAGGCCAGATGGGGCAGGGTGAGGGGGCATGTCCCGACCATTCAGTTCACTGTCTTTTCACAACTCACTGCCGGCAATAGCAACAGCCAATAATCCAGGATTTTCTTGAAACCCAAGGTTGAAAGACTATAGACAGGAATCACATGTTCTTTACTTTTTGAGTTATTCATGCTTTTTGTCACTGATCTGTAGACCATTTCTTTATGATAGAGGAGACAAACTGGATGCTCAGTAGACATTTTGTCGGATTAGTTGCAACCAGGAGGAAGGAAATATCATTAAAATGCTCTCTCCTCTAAAAGGGGACACTCTTAAAAGCTTGACAGTTGACTTTTTGAGAACATGATTGACTTTATCTTGACTGAATGGTTAGTGAACCCATGTGTGCCATTGCTGGGATAGTTTTACTTACATGACTATAAGTGTTGTCATTGTTATCATAAACTTATACTGTTATAGGCCATTTTATATTCTTTCACAGGTTTGATCAGACACAAACTGACAAAGCATGGTATTTCAGTCTATACTTTGTTTTCTGTCTTTGTGTCATTCTGTGGTGGTGGAAATAAGACTTTTTTAATGCATAAAAATTATTTTCACTTTGAAGTGCCTGAACAGTTATTTAGATTCAAAATAATTGGGAAAAACCCAGATTTAGAATCCGCATTCGTTTTACTTCACAAAAACGTATTCTTTTGTTCTGTATCTCCTATAATTTTTGTGCTACTGCTAGTTTTTGCTGATGATTGTGCCCTCAACGCTGGATCTGAAGCTGACATGCAACTCAGCGTTAAGTTTGCCACTGCCAGCAGGAACTTCGGCCTTACCATCAGCACGAGGAAAACTGAAGTTCTCCATCTGCCAGCCCCAGGGAAACCCTACGTTGAGCCCAACATCACAGTCAACGGTCAGAGACTCAGTGCGGTGGAGCGGTTCACATACCTTGGCAGCACACTGTCACGAAATGCGACCATCGACGATGAAGTGAACGTCAGGATTGCAAGAGCAAGCGCAACTTTTGGTAGACTCAATGCAAATGTCTGGAACAGAAGAGACATTAGTCTTGAGACCAAGCTAAAGGTCTACAGAGCAGTAGTTCTCCCCACACTACTGTACGCCTGCGAAACTTGGACAGTGTACCAACGACATGCCAAGAAGCTGAACCACTTCCACACAACATGCCTTAGGAAGCTACTGAACATCAAGTGGCAAGACAAGACCCCAGACACAGAGGTGCTCGCAAAAGCCACCCTTCCCAGCATCTTCACCATCCTGATGCAGTCCCAGCTTCGCTGGGCTGGACACATGGCGCGCCATCGGCTGCCCAAAAGGCTCTTCTATGGCGAGCTGCAACAAGGAAAGAGATCACACGGAGGTCAGAAGAAGCGCTTCAGAGATACTCTGAAAGTCTCTCTGAAAGCGTTTGATATCAACCCTGACTCCTGGGAGGAATCTGCAGTGGACCGTGACAAATGGCGCGCTGCTGTGCACAAAGGCGCCAGGTTGTGCGAGGCCAACAGGACTGCTGCAGCTGTTCAGAAGAGGCAGGCCAGAAAGTCACGGGCAAACAAGCTCCCTGACAATGATATGCCTGTCTTTGTCTGCCCCAGCTGTCAGCGAACATTTCGTGCGCAGATTGGACTATTCAGCCATCTGCGCACTCACAGATAGATTCATGAGCATCCTTCCCCCCACCACACCACCACCCTCCCCCCATACCCCATCCCCCATCTGGATGACAACGATGGTCATCATCGATCTCGATGGACACACCACCACCACCACCATCTCCTATAATTTTTGTGCTACTGCTAGTTTTTGAAACTGATTACCCCAGAATCCTCAAATACCCAGGCAAGAGGAGAGCACTTTAAAAATTTTAAAAATTTTTAATTATTTTTTTACAAAAATCCTTAGGCACTGAATGGTTTAAGTACAAAAAATTGTTTTACAGCACTTAGTTTACCACAAGGGATACAGGTTGTACATTGATTGTGAACAAAGCAAGAAAATTTTGGAAAGGCCAGTACTTCATTTGGGGACATAAATTGGTGTTAAGTATTTTGGTAATTTAACTTGAACAGTTTATGGGGAGCTGTTTCTGTAGATCTTGCATGTTTTGGAATGTTTCTCTGTTCTTGCACTGTAGTTGCAGTCAGGAATTCCAAGTGGAAAATATGAGTCTCCTGAAAACAAAAGCAAGCATTGTATGTAATCAGACAACAGTAGGAAAGTTTTGTGTTTTGCAGTCAGGTAACAAGCTACATAGATGTCTGTCTTGAGGGAGAAACTGAAATATTTGAATAAATGAAAAACATATTACTTACAAGGTCTTAAAATTAAATAGTATTATTTATTCATTTTATACCAACACAATTATTATGCAGGTCTTCCATTTCTGTGATATTTTGCAGAATTTTGTGAGAGGGATTTGATTTCAGATAACTAAAGGGAAAAAACTTCATGGGGGATGGGGGGTGGGGACAGAGGAGGTTGTACATTGGTACCCTTGTTGAACATCTCTGCAAGATTCCAGAAGATGCTGTCATGGAAAAGGAACTTGTTGAATGCAGTATTAAAAATGATAAGAATATACTAATTTTCAACTAATTCAAGCAACAACGATGAAAATACAATTGTGAATGATAGTGAATGCTTAAAATTACATAACATATCTTTGAGCAAGGTCTGTGGAACATGGAGAGGCCAACAGCCTTTACTCAATTCATTTTGGTTTTTCTGATAGCATCATTTTAGGGTCCTGTTAAAGTGCACTATAGTTTATCATATGACTTAAAAACTCTACTTGGTTTTAAATTTACATTTCATATTTTCATATTTTTTTCTGATGCTCAGCTAAATCAAATGTCAGTGACTGAAGGTTATCTGGGTGATTTTCTCCTCCCCCCACCCTTCCTTTAAAAGAAATGTTTTTTTAGCTTACCAAAAGTGAGTGAAAAATCAGTATGCTGAAAACTGGAGATAAAATCTTTAGGCATTTCAGAAATTGTCATGGATCACAGTAAAAAGCAATAAAGTGATTTTAAAAAGATTAGATAAGAATAGCTACACATATTATAGATAAAATTAGATGATTATTTTGAGTGTTTCAGTTTTCATTTTCAACTTCAGGGCTTTGTCAAAGTGTGTGGTTTGATCCATTTACACTACAAAAGATGATAAAAAAAGGGAGTATGTACTTTTATTCACAGCATGATTAAAGCAGTTTGGAACCTAGAAAAACATTTGTTCATTGTCATGCAGCATAGATTAAAAAAAAAAAGGCCTTGTACAGTGTACTTGTATCTGTTTTGTAGGTGATCATCAAAGATTAATTCATCATCTAAGCAGAATCAAAGATTTAATGGAAGATAGTGAACGGTTTGAATTAGAGAATATGACAGCAAAGTATATAAAAAATACATTGTTCTAGAAAGATATCAGTACATCTTTGCTAGAAGTTGGAGTTGAGTAGTACTCAGTAAAAGAAAAAAAAGAAGGAAATTAGAATAGTTCTGTTATCATGTGACATTCAAGTGGAAGAATGTTTAGACTCTAGTTCAGATTTGATTGATGGAACATGGGCAGCTTGGCACGCTTAAGTGAGCCTGTAAGTGTAAGTTTAACATGTTTGTGCTGGAATTTTTTTGGAAAATCTCACGCTGTTGAGATCAGAATATATATACCTGTTTATTTCCTTGCTGATGTTCTGCCAATTAGAATTAACTCACTCAGTACGGCCAGTCCTCTCTTCTCCTCTACACAAACCCCTCAGATGTCCAGTGGGTGTCTGAATGACCCAACCTTTAGCTTCCGTCGTCAGAATTGTGGTATTCTTTGTCAACATTCACCTCTTCAGTATAAGAGCCTTCCGCTTGCAATATTTTGATGATGGTAACTGGGGTGAAACGCTGTTAACGTCGTCTCTTTCGCCGTTCGTATGGAAAGAGTTAACACATTATCGAAGAAGTGATTTTAACATTTTTATTTGTATTATAGATGTACTTGTGTAGCAGTGTACACATTTTTTCTTTGCACATGTATTGCCACTATGCCAGTGATTATTGATAAGGAAGTGGCTCACTCGGCATCCATTCCTCAAAACTATAATAATCATGGTAGTACATGTACATATAATAAATAAACAGTGTTGTCAAATCTCTCAAAGCGCTTTACAGTGACACATCAGTCAGACACAAATCACAAATTGAAAAATGGTATGGTTCTATACAAATTAGAATACAGATGATATGGAATGGAGTGTTCTAGTGATTATGTAGATGTTGCTTGAAAAGGAATGTTAACATATGTATAAACATGATGGACTAAAAAAGGCAGTGAATTCGAGGTTGCATCGCAGAAGAGCTTAAACAGCTCTCCTGCCATGTTTCTCTCTGTTGAATTTGGGAATGAAAAAGATCTGCCGAATAGTGAAGAGACCTTGAAAGTTGAATGGACATATTCAGTATAAACTATAATTCCAAGCTGGATGGACAGCATGCAATAGTGCAGAGAGCAGTAGTCTGTGAAACTGAAAGACATGACATGATTGATATCGCTGATTGAAATTTGAATAGGGTTAGTTCAGATGCAACCAAAAATTTGAAGACAATAAAAAAACAACAAAAACCTGACATTTTCCTCTCTGTTGCATATGAATCCAGTTAACTGACACAGTGACAGAATGCTGTCAATAGACATAACATATTGTACTGAGCTATCCTATAATCTGGAAACCTTGGGATTTCTTCATGTTAAAAATGATTTTTATATGTTGGATGAAAATCTGATTTTTCTTTTTGTACTTATTCATTTTCTGAGTAAGTAGCATTTCATCTGTTGCAGTCTGTTTTAGACCATTTGTGTGATGAATTATAATCCAGGCACTTCTAAGTTCTCTAGCATAAAAATTTAGTCTTAAATTAGTTAAAAAGAAAATATTATTTTCTAATTTCAATAAAGAGTGTGTACCTATAATTTGGCAATTTTTGTTTCAGGTATAGTTGGGACTTTAGGAGGTTCAGAGTATGCAAGCAGAAGCCATGTCACGCAAGAGGTAAATTTAATTAAAAAAAATCAACTGTTTTTATTTGATGAACCCTCTTTTATTTCTCTGACAACACTTGACAAAGGCTTGCTAAACATTTTGACAGTTGTGTTGTTGGTTGAATTGTTTAAAATAGTGTTTGTGTGAATATACTGTACTATGTCAAACTGATGCCTTGGATCACCACATGATCTCTTGGTAGTTGGGACTTGGGACTAGGCATGAACTCTCAAGTGGAGGCCATGCCTGGCTGTTACCCTGGTCCCCACGCTGAGATGGCCCTCAGGGGATCCATTGCTATTTCCCCTCTCTCCACTGCGGAGCCCCCTCCCCACCTCCATCTGTGGGGGAGAAAGTCTTGGTTCTGGCGGGCGACCTCACTTTGCCCACCCAGGGCCAAGCCACCCCAGTCTCCCCACAGGAGGGGATTCGGGGCGCGTGGCCACCTGCTTTGCAGGTCTTCCCGCTATCCGGCCAGTCTCCCCTGTTGGGGGAGGCCCGCTTGTGTCAAGACGGTTCTGGCAGTCAGCCTGTCGGTCTTCTGGTGGGACTGACAACCAAGTCGGACCTGACCTCCCTCTGGCTTGGCCAAGTTTTTCCCCTTCATGGAGGTCAAGGGCTAGGCCTGGGAGAGTCTCTTGCCAAGTCTCGATTCCAGCATCATGATTTCTGCCGTCAAGGGATGATGAATGAGGCATGGTAACTGTGCTTAGTATAATATGAACTCCCCATTTATGTTCAAAACCATTGTATGAAACCTGTTGGTATTGTTCAGGCTGAGCAGAAACATGGCATTTCTAAAATCTTGGCTGTATACTAAACAGTGTTTAGTCAGTGTTCTTTCTTTGTATTTTATAAAAAAAATAAATTTTTAAATGTTCTAATGTATTCTCTGGTTTGTCTCTTTCTCTTTCCTCTCACTCCCTTACCCTATTCATTTACTGTGTTAAAGATATTAGATACACAAAAAGGAAAAAAACAAACAAGGTAGCCACTTGATGAAGAGACAAGTGTATTTTCAATTACTTGAGTAGAATACATGAGTGATGGGCGCAAATAGCCTAGTGGTTAAAGCGTTGGACTTTCAATCTGAGGGCCCCAGGTTCGAATCTTGGTGACGGCGCCTTGTGGGTAAAGGGTGGAGATTTTTCTCATTTCCCAGGTCAATATATGTGCAGACCTGCTAGTGCCTGAACCCCCTTCGTGTGTATACGCAAGCAGAAGATCAAACACGCACGTTAAAGATCCTGTAATGCATGTCAGCGTTTGGTGGGTTATGGAAACAAGAATGTACCCAGCATGCACACCCCCAAAAGCGGAGTATGGCTGCCTCCATGGTGGGGTAAAAACAGTCATACATGTAAAAGCCCACTCATGTACATATTAGTGAACGCGGGAGTTGCAGCCCATGAATGCAGAAGGAGAAGACGACATGAGCAGTTGATAAGCAAGTATTCACCAAATAAATTACAAGGTAAATAAACAGATAACAATAAAGTATAACTATAACAAGTACAGATCTGATCTAGTAAGTAGTCATTGTCATTCCTTATCTGTCATGAATAAGTACTTCTTATACTGTTTTTTCTACTTAATTTATATTGCACATCATTTTTGCTTAGCCATATATGTGCTCCAAGAACAGTCTTAGTCTCTAATGCATTCTGGTTCAAATATGAAGTAGAGTATGGATCGCAGACAAGAAGTAGGCAGTGTTGTTTTGTTTTGTTTTTAATGTTAATGCTCATTTTACCAATCAGTAGCATCATAGTGATATATCTAATCTTATCTTTTTAAGGCAGTCTGAACAGTTTGTGCCAAATACATCAGTCATTTTTTTTTAGCCCAGTTAACATTAATTTCTGTCAGAATTTTTTGCTCTTTAAAACCCAGAACTTTCGTATCTCAGGACAATTAAAAACAAAACAAAACATATGAAATACATTAGTTTAATTACACATACTTAACCGTGACCCAACTAGTGCAGACTCCGGCAGGGGTCGGACATTCTGTCCTGTGCAAACTACTATCCGCCTATGCGGAGCAGACGAAACTACGGCCGATAACCTCCCGGAAGTAGGTAACCTCCCCTTTGTCCCGCTGGTTATCGCCCTCTTTTTCGGCAGCCATCATGACTCCTGTACCTGTGCTCTTCATCGGCTAAGTTTTTTCGTATTTTCTGTCTGTCTGTCAATTCTCTGGCGTTCTTGTTTGTGGTCAAATTATGTCTCCAACCAGGTCACATAATTATGTAGCTCGATTGGGGGAATCGTGCTAAAAATTAAGGCGCGATGCAATCGATTCGCTGACACTCTGGGCCCTCTACTCCTGGCCCTCTAAACAACGCCAACCCGCCGCCTTCTCCACTTCCTCCGCTCCGATACATTAGTTTCTACCTTTTAAAACTAAGCTGTTATTATGATTTATGCATATTCCTTAATAGTAATGCTGGCTACCCCCAAAAATTTCTTACACTTTACAATGTTCTTGCACAAGTTTCACATTTCCCCTGCCCCATGCGTCATTCCATGTGATAACCCACTCCATATAGTCAGGTAATAGAAGCTGCATGGAGATGGGCTGAACATGAGAAGGAGAGAACAAAAAATTGTTGGTAACAAGGATTCTATCTTTGTTTTTAGCCGGAAACCTAGCACCAAGATACAGATCAAGAATGTACCTGCCCAGTGTTTCTTGCGATACTGTGAAAGCATTGTGGAAAGTGTAATTCCAGGAGTTGCACAAAATAAGAAGAAGGTAAGCCAGGTGCATTTGCTGACTAGATATTTCCTGAAGTAAAACTGGTGCTAAGCACATTTATTAACCTTACATTTTCTTAGATAGCAGTACTGGTTACTTTATGAAGAAATAAAAAATTCAGTATAAAAAATAAATAACAGGATACGTATTAATATTGCACCGCAGATGCGATCCTTTTATTTTCTTTGCACTGTGACTGAAATTGGTTTCATAGAATTCATGAAGAGGCTGTGTATTTTCTGAGTTAGTTTGATATATTTTTTTGTTGTTTATATGACGATGATCTCTATGCCATTTCCTTTATTTCAGTAGTTTTGGCTTTATATTCAAAAATTTAAATGTGTGTTACCTGAGTGAGTTTCCTGATTTGAAACTCTTGTGCCACAACCAGCCAGCTCAGTAGATTTGTGTTATGTTTATGTCATGTGATAGATTTGTTTTGCTATAGCTTTGTCTGCCTGCTTAAGAAATGCAGTGTTGTGAAATGTTTTATTTCTTTGGGTTCCAGATGTTTCTTACTAGCACTGATTCTTTCAGTACAAAATTTTGTTGAATCGTACAGAATTATGTCCTAATAATCTGTGTTGTTTGGTATCTGAGTCACTTATCTAGTGACCAGTTTGTACGATTAATTTGTGTATATTTGTATAATTTTGTTTCAGCTGGAGCAGAAGGGGCAGTGTATGTGACATTTGATACAGTAGAAAATGCACAACAGTAAGTGGTTTATATTTGATATTATGTGACAGAAGCTAATTTTTTGCTATCTTTTTGTGTTTTGTGAAAACAAAGTGAATAGTTTTCATGCTGTTTCAGCTGTCTGTCCCATCTGTGTATGGTTATGGGGTGCTTGTGGGTATCCATGATAAAATAATAATAATGATAATGATATTGTATTTTTATATAGTGCTATTATTCAAGCATGAGCAAGCTCTAAGCACTTACATTCCAGTACCTAAGTGAAACAAGAAAGCACATAAAAAGTAGTAGAAACATAAAACAAGAATCATTAATATAAAAACACAATGCACAAAACCACAAATTAACATTCTCTCACTACTACAACTGTTTACACTACAACACACACACACACACACACGCACACACACACCACAAAAATTAAATGGCTGAGATAATAGCAATTTTCACTTAGAATACGTTCGTGTAAAAAGTAGCATAATTGTAATTTGCATGCTATAGATTTTGTAAAAATTGTGAAATAAGTTTTGGATGGGTATAAAGATCGAACTAAAAGGGGTAAAAATCAGCAGTCATTCTCCCTTTCGAACACACCACCACCATCCATCTACCCACCCCCATTCTCTCTACTCGCACATCACATACACTCAACATTGCCATCGCCTGGGACAACTGTACTATTCCAGTTATGACAAGTATTTTTCAAAGTGAAGTTTTAACCCCTTTGAGCCCTGACCACCGCTTTACCAGTGTAGAGAAAATGACATAATGCCTAGCCACCGGTTGAGCGGTGCGTAAACACTTGTGTCGTGTTTTACTATGGTTGACTTATATTGAAGAAGCCAATCAGAAAAACCAAATATTCTGACGTCAGCGAACGTAGTACCAACCATGGCCGCACCTTTTCACTGTGTTTTGTGCATGTGCTTTGGATAGAAAAGATCGATTTCAATGCAAGTCAACCAATAGCCAAAACACGACACGAGTGTTTACGCACCGCTCAACCGGGAGCTAGGCATTATGTCATTTTTCTCTACCACGGTTAAAGTGGTGGTCAGGGCACTCTTTTTATATCTGCCGTGACACATTAAATACCAATTATTTGCAAATTTTGGCTCAGGAGCTCAGGCAGAAGGGTTAAAATTGCTCAGGAACTCGGGGCTCATAGGGGTTAAGATTTGCTTTAAAGGTAGATAGATCAGTTGTTTGTCTTAGAGCAACAGGCAGAGAATTCCAAGTTGTTGGGCTGAAGATGGAAAATGACCTCTTTTCCACATGAGTTAAGGAAATATCGGGGAACAGTTAGCTGGGAATAGTCAAGAGATCTCAGTGTTCTATTTGGCAAGTATGGGTTACAAGCTCAGAAAGATATGAGGGTGTGGAATCACAATTCAGGCACTGAAAGCATAGACAGGCAACTTTATATTCAATTCTGGCTCAATGAAGTGTCTGCAGGAGAGCAGTAGCACTCCTGTCTCCTCGACTTTTTAAGGATGATAGTGTTGGTATTTTCTTATTAACTGGTGTACAGGTGCTAGAAAAAATTGGCAGGACTTTGATAGATTCTCTATGGTTATACCTGTTTTATTTATAAAATGTTGCTTGTCTCAGAAGGCGGTAAATCAAATGTTTACTTTTAGCATTGGTTTTGATAATAGAAATATTCAGTGTATTTTGCTTTTTATATTAAGTCACATCTGCACGTGTGCTGTGCATGTGCTTTGAATTACACAAACTTGAGCAGATTGATCACAGTGATGATTATTGGATAACAATTCTGATAAAGGGCGCTCTTTGCAGCATTGTAAGGTTTATTTGATGTTTAGCAAATCTTTAGGCATATTGTCTTGAGCAGATGTTAAGAATGGCTAGAGATAAGTTTTACTGATGCACAGTTTATTGAAATCAGAGAAAGATGTATCAGCTGTAAAAAACAAAACGACAACAAAACCCCCAACAAACAACAACAACAAAAAGAGAACAAAACAAAGACACAATGAATGATCTATGCTGGCAAAATTTACTTTGCTGGACTTAATGTTAATCAAATAGATTCTGGAGAACTTAACAGCATTCATTCACAGGTCTCTTGATGATTTGTGGTGTTTGCTGTGTAGCTAACATCATGGCAGTTGATTACATCGGCAACACAATGGTTCAGGCATGCTTTCTTCTGATTCCAGGGCAATTCATCCTTAGACGGATACCAGATTGAAGATTCACAACTTCAGGTACCCACAACTTTTCTTTTAATGAGGAAATCAAATTTATATAAGTATGTCACATTTTATGGTGAGCAAAACTGAGTTTAGGTGTTTTTAGGTATGGGAAAATCAGTTTGTTATTTTGCTGTTTTTAATAATGGAAGAATGTACAAGAAAACAAAGTGCATCATTTTAGATGGGTTTATATATATATATATATATATATATATATAAAATAAGTTTCGTCCAAATTGTTTCAGCTGGCTGGAGTTGTAGCTGGCAACCATTACTGTAAAAGACTGTATAAAAATAGTTTTCTTTCTGTGTTTCATTATTTGTACTTGGGTCTATCATTAGATGAGATGCAGGCATTGGGATGAAGGTTAACATAAGCGGCCTTTTTTTCACGTCTCACTATCAGAATGTGGAGTGTTAGTAACACATCAGAATAGTACACTGGTTCAAATCCACACTCGCCAGTATTTCTTCCCTTCCACTTGACCTTGAGTGGTGGTCTGGATGCTAGTCATTTGGATGAGATAATATACCAGGTCCTGTATGTTACATGCACTCACATAAATGAAACCATGGCAACAAACGGGTTACCCTTGCAAAATCCACTTTGGTATGAAACATAACACTTGCATTTGCAGGCAGAAAAAAAAAAGCGTGCTCTCTGACTTAGCAGCGCACTCTCTTAGGGAGAGAGCCCCAAATTTTTCCCCAGAGAAATTTGGGGTTTTGACCCCGAGGACTAATTTAAAATATAATAAAAATAGTCGGGGGGAGTTCTGTGCTTAAAATGACTTTTAAAAAGGTTTCGTCCATGATTTTTTGTGCTCTTCAAGTTTATTTGGGTCTCCGAAATTCGGCCCAAAAAACTTACAAAAGGGGGTCAAGAGAGGCGAGCGGTTTAAAACAAACTGGGTTCCTTTTTTTTTAAGTTTTTTTTTTATAAAATTTTATTTTTAAAAGGGGATACAATGGCACTTTTTGTAGAGTTTTAAAAAAACTTGTGCAGTGGGTTTTTTTTTTTTTTTTATTTTGATGGAAATTTGGGAAATTTATTGTTCAGGGTTTCGGGTTGTTGCAATGGGTGTTGTTTTTTTTTTTTTTGGGGCTTTCAAAGGGACTTCTTGTACGAGTTTGGTTTAGCAATGGGGCATTTTAGTTGGAAAAAAAATGGGGGACAGCCCTGTTTTTGCTTTGGCCTTGCCGGATTTCGGGTTTAAAAATGTGATGACAAGATCCAAGGGTAGCGGTGGGGAAAGTCCGCAGTCTATTTAGCATTTATATGGATCCTCTGTTTACTTCATTTTAGTTAATTTTAAACTTTTATATACCCTTGGGTTGTTTTGTACTCTGGCTTCAGGTTTATTTTGCCCAAAAAGTTTTAAAAAAAAAAGGAAACCAAAAAAACAAATGGGAAATCCAAAACAAGTGTGGTCGTCAAGATTTCCCTTAAAAGGGACCTGTGTTTTGGGGTCGAAGCTTAGGGGAGTGTCCCCCAGGCAGTCCGAAATTTTGTTTAATGATTTTTTTCTGAAAGAGTCCAGGGCTTGGATGCCTTTGTGTAGTAAGTTATAAGGTTTTTTAAATTTTTTTTAAGAATATGTAGAAAAAAAAAAAACATTTTTTGTAAGAAATTTTGTAGAAAAAAAAAAACCCCAAAACCTTTTTAAAACCCCGGTTTTTGAATTGTTTTTAATTTTGGCTGTCCAAAAAAATTTTGCAGCATTACGTCACTGAAATTTCATCAGCGAAAAGTTTTGCCCCCGAGGGTTTTGAAAATAAAATAGTTTAAATTGGATTTTGCAGTTGTGTGAAAGACGCCCTTCTTGCAATTTCCCCTGTTTCTTGTGTATGAGCAAGGGTTTGGGGTGATTTTTGATTTAAAAGTTTTTTGTTTTTACAGGGAAAAAGTTTTTTGTTTTCTACAGACACATTAAGCTGACTATTCCCGTCTTTTTGTTTCTCTTTTTAACCAAACTTCTGAAGGAAAATTTGGGGAAAAGATGCCTGCCCTTTGTGGACCCAATTTTTTGGTTTCTGTGGAAGGGGACTTTTTCGGGACGTCAACAGACAGCTTTTTTTTCATGCGGTGGTTTTTTAAAAAAGGAAACATTTTCAAAAAAGAAACATTTCCTACAAACTTTTTTTTTAAATTTCAGGCTTTTATATTGTTTCCCAAATTTCCCGCTGTGTTTGGGAAATATTTTTCCCTATATTTTTTTAAAGCTTTTTTTGGTTTTTTGTTTTTGTTGGTTTCAGGATTTTTTGGCAGTGGAAAAAAAGTTGGGCTATTTTGGCAAGGGCTGGACAGACAATCAAAGAAAAATTTCACAACAAAGCAAGGGCCCGGTATATTTTCTCAATGGTGCGAAGTTATTGTTGGGTGTGGGAAAAGTACTCAGTTTTGGTGCATGGTCCCTGTTTTTGTACGGGTTTTTAAAATGGTCCAAAAATTAAAGGTTTTGTGTTAAAAATGTGTACACTGATAAAATTTTGGGGTAACACTGGTTATGATTATTTCATTTTAACACATGGTCCATGTTTTTTTCAGTGTTTAAAAAAATTTTCCTCCGATTGTTTTAGTGGTCCTCTGATTATGTTCAGTTTTAAAAGGGGCCACTGATAAAGGGTTTGTGTCACTTGGTCCCCTGGTCATGTTTAGTATTACTATAAACTTTGGTTCCCCGTTTTTTTTAGTACCATGTATTTTCAGAATTGGTACCCCGTAAATCTGTATGAAAAAATTCTTGCCGCATTTTGGGGGGTTTTTTTTTTTGGGTTTAAAGTTAAGATAGTTTTTTTCGGGTAGATTGTTTCTTTCCTTTCTGGGCCCCCCATTTTAAAAAAAAAAAAATCCCCTTTTTATTATTTTCTTTTTTCTGTATTTAGGTGAATGTTAAAAAAATAAATTTTTTTTTTCCCCTTGAAATTATATGAATCTCAGTTGAGGGGAAAAAGGGGAGGGAAAGAGATTGAGAGAAGGGATTTCTGCTTTTTAACCCAAAAATTGATATGTTTTTGTTTCCAGAGTGGATATTCATCGTGGGAAAATAAGGGCTTTCCTGAAACAGAACCCTTTTTCATTTATATTTATTTAAAAGCGTGGGATGTTATTTGCCCCTGATTGTTTCGGGTGGAGGAGTGAAATGTGATAATAAGCTTATTTTTTTCTGCAGAAAATTTTTTAAATGTTAAATTTTGCCCGTTTTGATTCAAGAATTTTGTTATACTGATTTGGGAAAACAGATCATGAAAAAGAAATCTGGGTGAAAAGCAAAAAGAAAAAAATGTAGCCCTGCCTCTAATTGTGTTACAGATTGACCTTTGTGGGGGATAGTGAAGGGGTACTGTTAATCTTCTGCATGATGGAGTATTTATCGCAGGTATTGCTTTCCCGTCACTAAGGACAAAAAGGGCATGATTCAGAAAGGTGCAATGGTTGTTTAAAAGGGCCCAACCCTTTAAAGTTATTTATCAGTATGTTCCCAAAAGCAAAGGGTTTAAGGGTTTATCAGTTTTCTGCAGTGTGATTGCTCAGCCCTTTTGATTCTAAAAGTTTGTTGTGAAATTTTCAAAAAAAAACTGGAAAAACAAGGGTTTTTAAAATTTTTTTGGCGGTGCTAATTCCAGAATGTTATGATTTTTCATGTTTGTCTCGTTGCTGCTTTGGAAAAATAAAGTTTTCGGGTTTCAGGTATAGTTCGATAAATTTAAAATAAAAAAAAGATCGATTCATTGAAAAAACAGTGTGCTGTGGATGATTTAAGGAGAAAGAGGGGAAATTCCCCTTTTTTTGCTTCTCAGTTATTGTGTATGGTTTATATCAATAAATTTTTTTTTCAAAATTATTGATTTTTGGTGGTGGCGGGTTTAGGTGGTAACAATCGAGGGGAGTCAAGGAAGCATGACAAAAAGGGGTGCCAGGAAATCATGGGGGGGGGTTTTAGGAAAAGGGCCCCAGTCACTTGGGAAAAGGGTAAGTAATCTGAAGTAAAAATGTGTCTTTTTCTTTTTTTCCCCTATTGTCTGTGTGTGGGGGGTTGTGTTGTTCACTTTTGTGTGCGTGGTTTTAGGGATATATAGAGAATTTTTAATGATTATATTTTTTGGCAAAATTTTTTTTTTTGATGGCATTGAAGAATTTTTTACCCGAATGCACAAAACCCCATTGTCCTAGTTACATGTTTTTGGTGCTTCCAAAAGATCTGAATGTGGGTATGTGCCTAAACAAGATTGTTTTGGGAGTAGGGAAAATGGGTAGAAAATTTATGTGTGGGTTTTTTTTAAATTTTAAAAAAATAAAAGAAAAATTTTTTTGATATGAAATGGAAGTGCTATGTTTTTGTCACTTCATTTTTTTTAGCCTTTTTAAAATTTAGGTAAAATTTTTTATTTCAGTGGAAACCAAAATTTTTATGTTTTTGTTACATTTCCCCTTTTCAGCTTTTTTAATTACAGATTACTTGATTTTATTTTTGGGTGGTGTTTTCCCTTGCGGGAAACCTTTGTCCCAACAGTCTGTGTGGAGAATCATTGGCAAAAAAAAGGGAAAGGGCATCAAAAGGTTTAAAGGAAAATCAAAAAAAAAACATTGTGGTGTCCCCGGTACTTTTTAGCAGCTCCCCTTTTTTATGTCAAATATTTCACCCATGTACCCAACACACCATTCACCCCAAAAAAGACAACACCCCAGACTTTGTGGGGCACATGCTTGGTTTAAAAAAAAAACTTTTGGTTTTTCATATATGTTCCCTGTCAAACTGATGCCCAAATAGGCCTTTTTGGGTTTTCTCCTTTCTTGGGCCCAAAATTTGCGCGGCTTACAGTTGGAAAAAAACAAACCCTCTTGCCCGTTTCCGGGTCTTAGGGGCCCAAACAAAAGCCTTTTAAAAACTTAAGCGCGAAATTCCTTTTGGCCCAAAGGGTCTCCAGCCATCTTTTCAGGTTTTTTCGCCTGTTCATTTATGCATTTTTTTTGGTATTAAGGGTATTTATTTGGGTTTTTTTTGCTTTGGGGGGGTGGGCTTTTTGTTTATTGTATTCTTACAATTTTTGTTTACTCGATTCGACTCGGCCCCCCGATTGTTCTTTTTCTCTACCCCTAAGTCGATCTTGTTTTTTCCCTTTTTTGTTGGGGATCAGGGTTTTTTTCTGGGTGGCCAAGGGACGGGTCCCATGGGCCGTATGCCATCCCCCGAAGGGGAGGAATCCTGAGGTGGGGTTGAGACTCGGCAAGGCTCTCCAGGGGCCCCCAGTTAGGGGTTCTCCCCCCAGGACCCCGGGGGATGCTTTTTGAGCCTGATCGCGGAGGCGGCAAATCATTAAAAGTAAAAACGGTTTATGAAAGGGGAAAAGGGGGGGGGAAAGGGGGGACGACGTCACCTCCAGAGGGGGTCTCAGTGCGAGACAGGGAGAGGGGGAAGTGACAAGTCCTCTCTTGGTGGTGGGGACTCAGCGGCTAGGCGCGAACTCCCAAGGGGAGGCCGCCACGGGCCCTTACCCGGGAACCCCCCTCGGGGGCGGCCCTAGGGGCCCCCTTGGGGGTTTTCCCCCTTTCCCCCCTCCTTTGTCGGGCCCCCCCCCCCAAAACCCCCCCCCGGGGGGGAAAAAAAATTTTTTGGGTTCCCCGGGGGGGGGACCTTTTACTTTCCCCACCCCAGGCTTAAACCCCCCCTTTTTCCCCCGGGAGGGGTTTGGGGCACGTGGCCCCCCTACTTGAGGTCTTCGTGCTTTCCCGGCCCCGGGCCTTCCCCCGCTGGGGGGGGGCTGCGCGTGTCAGCCCGCTGTCTTCGGGGGGGACACACCCAAGTTGGTACACACAGGGGCCCCCCTGCCTCCCGGGGGGAAACGGGCCCTCTGTGCAGGACGGGGTTTGGTCTCACAGCGCAAACCCCCTTCCCACTTCAGTACTTATCTTTTTTTAAAAAATTTGCGAGGGGGGGGCAGATTGGCCCCCTGCTGCCCCCTCGAGGTTTCCCGGCTTTTTACCTTTTTTTGAAGCATTCCCCCAAAAGGGCCAAAGGGGCTGGGGGGAAAAAGGTCCTGTGAGTCGGGACACGGGGTTTTCCTTTTCCCCTGTCCCGCGGGGGGGCCCCTTCAATGCCCGAGGTTTAAAAACACTTTTTGGGGAATAGGGGGGGCATCTGGTCTCAGGTAGCTGGGGACAAAGTACCAGCCTTCCTTCAAACTGTGTAGCGCTGGGGGTGCCGTTCTCCCCCCCTTCTTTAAAATTCCAGTTTTGAGGGGGGAGGGGGTTTTCCCCGCGGGGGCCCTTCCCGCCCGAGCCCCTCCCTCTTCGGCCGTTTGCCCCCCCATTTTTTTCCGCCCCCAGGGCCCGAGGGACAAACATGGAGGTGGCCCCTTTTTTAGCCACACCCCCAGGGGCCCCCGGGGTTTATTCCATTTAGAGGGCCACCAGGGCCCCCCCATTTCCAGCCACCCAAGTTCCCAAAACGGCCGAAAAGGAGGAATCAGCGGGCCCCGAGGAATAAACCACCTCATGTCCTCCAAGCCGACCGGCCATTGCCCAAGGCCAGGAAGGCAGCATCACCCCCGAATGACTGGGCCACGATTCAGCCGCCAGTCATTCAGCCCTCCAAGTAGGAAGACTTGTCTGGGCCGCATGCACTCAGTGCGTGCTCTGGGCCCTACGACTGGGATTGTATCGTGCCTAGAGTCGGGGTCATGCTGCCTTGGGTGGAGGACACGCCCCCCTCTAAGATACACTCCTCCTCCATATGTGCCCAGCTCGATGGAGCAGGAGAGCGTCTTAGAGAAAGAGATATCGCACCTACTCCTCGTAGGGGCAATATTTCAACTCTTGGACCCGGGCCCTGGTTTTCCACGGCAAGTTGTTCGTGATTCCAGGTCTCGGGAGGGTGGAGACCAGTCTTGGACTTGTACCCCCTCAACAAATTCCTCCCCCAAATCAAATTCAAGATGGACACACAGGCACAGATTCGGGAGATCATTCAACAGGGCGATTGGGCTATCTCTATCGATCTGAAAGATGCTTATTTTCATATCCTCATCCATCCGGCATCCCGTCGGTACCTGAGGTTCGTGTGGAGGGACAAGGTGTTCCAGTTCTCGGCCCTCCCGTTTGGTCTGTCCCTTGCCCCTTTCCTGTTTACCAAGGTGGTGCGGGAATTGGTGTCCATCGTCCGGTCTGAATCCATTCGTCTGTGTGTGTACCTGGACGACTGGCTTATCCTGGCCCAGTCGCAGGCCCTGTGTCAGAGTCATACAGCCAGACTTCTAGACCTTTGCTCCCAGCTTGGCTTCCTCACGAACCAGGAGAAATGCGATCTGTCCCCAAGTCAGTCCTTCAACTTCTTAGGGATGAGATTCGACACGTGGTCCATGATAGTCTCTCCGATGCCAGATTGCTGGGACCGTCTGGCAGGCCTCCTCAGCCACTTGCGCCGTTCTCCCCAAGCAACAGCGCGGACACTTTCTTCCCTCCTGGGCATGATGGAGTCCATGGTACCTTTCATTCTCCTGGGCAGGGTTCTCAAGCACCCTCTTCAGAGGGCACTGAGGTTACGGTGGTCCCAGAGCACTCAGCCATGGGATACCCAGATACGTCTGGGCGAGTGGTTCCTCAAGGTGACATCAGAGTGGCTAACCACCCCTCTTCGGACACAGGGGGTGCCCATAGCCCCACCTACTCTTCAGGTGGCACTCTTCACAGATGCCTCCTCCCTGGGCTTGGGAGCCCACATGGACTCACTCCATGCAGCAGGGACTTGGTCCCTGGAGGAGCGCCTATGCCACATCAATGTTCTGGAACTGGAGGCAGTTCGCAGGGCTCTCCTGCACATCATTGGGGAGGCCACTGGCAAGACTATCCACTTGTTCACGGACAATACGACGGTCACATGTTATGTGAACAAAGTGGGGGGAGCACACTTGGCAGATCTCTCCCTGCGGACTGAGGCTCTCCTCGGTTGGTGCCACAGCAAGGGCATTGCACTTTCAGCAAGACACACAGCAGGAAAAGCCAACATCTTGGCAGATGCTCTCAGCAGGTCCAAGAGTGTCATCCACACAGAGTGGACCCTGGACGAGGACACCCTTCAGGGGGTGTGAGAACGGTGGTTTCAGCCGATGGTGGACCTTTTGGCCACAAAGTTCAACAAGAGACTTCCCACTTATGTCTCTCCGGTCACCGACCCAGAAGTGTGGGCAGTCTCTCTAGACTGGAGCTGTCTGATTGCCAATGTGTTTCCTCCCTTTCCAATTCTGTCCAAGGTGATACGGAAAGCCAGATTGGAACGCCCGCAGCTGATTCTCATTGCACCGAAATGGCCAGCCCAGCCCTGCCCTGGTTTCCGGAACTTCAGTCCCTGACACATGTTCCACCCCTGGAAGTCAAAACCAAACCTCATCTGCTGAGGCAGCCTCGTTAGGGCATTCCTCATTCCAATCCTCAACTGCTCCACCTGCACGCATGGCTGCTGTGCGGTCGGAACTGTCAGCATCACCATTGAAGTCTTCGACCCCTCGGTCGGCCTCTGTGTCGGCTGCGCTGACCCAGGGGGGTGCCTCCTCTGACTTCCTCTCCATAGTCACCAAAGCAAGGAGGGAGGGAACTGAGACTTTGTATGACTTTCGCTGGAAGAAATGGTTGCGGTGGTGTACAGCTCAGGACATTCCCCCTACTAACCCTGTGAGCATGCAGCTGGCCAACTTTCTGGCTCACTGCTCCTCGGTTCTCAACCTGTCTGCTAGTTCTGTGCGAGGGTACAGGTCTGCCATCTGTACCACAATCAAACAGCTAGGTGGTCCTGCCTTTGAATCGGATTTCCTGCTCAGAGAGGTGGCTAGGGGTGCCTCTCTGAAGGAAGCTAGAAACCCCAGAACAGTGCCCCTCTGGGACTTGTTCCTGGTGCTGGATTTCATTCGAAAACAACCCTTCGAGCCATTGGGGACTATTCCTTTCGACTTACTCACCCTCAAGACCACTTTCCTTCTGTGGCTGGCCACAGGCCATCTTAGAAGTGAGATTCATGGTCTTAGTGGAATGCCACAAGATCTGGCCTTCCACAAAGATGGTTCCATCACTCTTTGTTTCCTTCCAGAGTTTCTGGCTAAGAACCAAGACCCCGAGGTCCCTTCCCCCTCGCTGAGGGTCAGACCTTTGTCTGATATTCCTGCCCAAGATGAGGATAGGCATCTCTGCCCTGTTCGGAGTCTCAAATACTATTGGTATAGGTGTCGCCATAGGCGTTCTTCTCAGAGGCGTCTTCTCATCTCCCTCAAAGAGAATTACAAGAAAGACATTGCTGCAGACACCATTTCCCGCAGGGTTTCCCAAGTTATTCGTAGAGCCTACTGTCATGCTCACAGGGATATCAGCTGTCTTAATCCCAGAGCACATGAAGTGCGGACCATAGCTACTTTGGCTGCTTTCCAGCACTCAGTGCCACTGCAGCTTGTCTTGGAGGCAGCCTTCTGGCGGTCTGAGAATCCCTTCATCAACTTCTACCTCAGGGATTTCCGTATGACCAGGTCTGACGGTTCCAAGGGGATTTCCTTTGTCGCGGCTAACACTGCCGTCTTGGTTACAAGGGCTCCCCATACGAACCAGTAGGCGTTCCCCTCCTCCATTTGCTTTAAATTCTGCATCAGTTTGACATGGTACAGTATATGACACCAAAAGGAGGAGTTTGTATTATACTCCATGTTTGGTGATACATATACTTACCATGTCAAACTCGAATGCCCGCCCGTCCATCCCCGCGTCTCCACCGTGGTTCTCATGGGGCATTTTTTTCGATGGCCGCGGAATGATTCGGCGCTTATAGCTTTTAGAGGCGTTTGATTGGCTAAGAGCGGACTGGGCAAGACGGCTCGTCTTTTCACTGTTAACCGCGCGAAATTTGGCCAAGCAGAGCAAACCGATAGGCCTAGTTTGCATCAGTTTGACATGGTAAGTATATGTGTCACCAAACATGGAGTATAATACAAACTCCTCCTTATTTTGAGTTTAAAAAAAAGTTCTGTATTTGTTTTGAATCTAGAATTCAACTAGATTGTTCTTGTGTGACCCATTTTTAATTCATTTTTTCATTAAAATTTCCCAAACTAGCCTGTTTGTTACATTTTCATATAAGTTTTCTGGTGTGGAAGGGTGGGAGGGGTGGCTTGTGATGATGGAAAGGATTCTTTGACACGTATTACAAGTTCTTATGAACAGAGAACCTTTCAGTTTTGAGGCGTCCCCTTACCCCAGCAACATGGGTGACATGAACAACTATTATGTGGATCGCGTCATTACTGTGACGGGCAAGCTGGAGGACTCCATCAAGGCAGAGGAGATGATCAGTGAAAAGATGAAACAGTGTTATGAGCAGGATATCAACACTTACCAGGTTGGTGGAATTTAATCAGAGTCACCTGTGTGCTTGTGCGGTTGTCTGTGTCATGTGTGCATTTTTGTACATATGCCTGTGTAAGACGCATGAGAAAGAGCCTTTTTGATTTGCTTTTCATGAAGTACTTGCCTTACATTGATGATGCTTGCATATAAGCTGGCTGCAATGATGTCTTCACTTAAAGAGAAATTTAAAGGGTCAGAAAGCTGCTTGTGTGTTTGTTTTTCTCCTAATCATGTAATTGTGAGTTAGCTATGAGATGTATGTTTTGACAGGGACACCATGCTTGAAATGCATGTCATCACTTTTGCAGCAACAGCAGATGATGTTTGGTGGTCTGCCTACCCTGCCAATGATGCCAGGGGGAATGAGCAGCTACCCCTCAGCTCGCCCTCCCTACCCATACATGGTCAGTTTCTGTGTGTGTGTGTGTGTGTGTGTGTGTGTGTGTGTGTGTGTGTGTGTGTGTGAGACCTTACATGTTTGATTTACCATTGAAATTATCTGTTTGCCACAATGATAGTATTTCAGTTTATTTCAAGTCATATATTTGAAGACTGAACATTAATTCTTGAGACTGAATAAGGATGGGGTTTAGTATTAAAAAAAAAGTTATTTTATGCTCACACAAGAAAATGCAAGTAATGAAATGAATCATGATGGAAAAAGTTTGACTTTGAATGATTTTTATGGGTAACAGTTGTCATGTATGTGGATGAAACAGCTGAAGTTTCTGAATGAAAGTATTGACTTGAGTGGGGGGTGGTGTCAGCAGGGGGGCTCGCCTGGTTATTACAGTCGCTCCCCAATGTACAATGGGGGCATGAGCATGCCACCCCCTCCTCAGCAGCTGGAGGTGATCTTCCTCTACATCCCCGAGCAGTCCGTGGGGGCTGTCATCGGCAGCAAGGGACAGAACATCAAGAACATTATGCAGATGTCCGGCGCTCGCATCAAGGTAGTTCACACTGTGAAAGACTTGAACATCTGTGTCCACTTTTGGTACTTGTGTTGGCATGTTTAAGATTGGATGAGGAAAGATATTGAAAGAGGTTTCTTTATATCCCCTATCCCATCCCCTACCTGCCTTCCTCTTCAGTTGTGCATTCGCTTACTTGTTGCTTTTGTATTGGTCATTTAGATCACTCTGTATTGAGTTTCTCATTGACTGTTATTTGGTTTTATTATCCTTTCTAAGTGTACAGATCTTCACTGGTGATAAAGTGTAGGTACATAATTTGGACTGATCTGTTTAAAAAAAAAAAGAAAAAAAAAAGTTGTTATAGTCCTGATTCTGTTTTTGTTCAATAAATGTCTCTCCACATTCATGATTTACCTCATCTGTCTCTCACTCGGTGTAGAAAAAAATGTTTGTGTTATGTGTATGCAGTAAACATTTTTCATTCATGCCACAGGTTTTGACAGGTTGATAAATATTGATAAGAACTTTGATGGCCACCAGCTTAATAATGACATTGTACATAATGTTAAATTCATAAGCCCTTGGTCAGCATTTGTGATTTTTCTGTCATGGTTTTAATTATTTCAGTGTGTGTGGAAATGTAAATCATTGGATAGGTTGGTTGTTCTGCACCATTTCCATGCCAAGATATACATACAAGGTGTTTAGACACAGGTTTTGTTTGTCTGTCAATAGATCATGGGAGCTGACGTGAAGAATGGTAGTGGCAGCAATAAGGCAGGTGTACAGGGACAGCAGTCCCCTGATGATCGCAAAGTCATCATCACTGGCAGCCCTGAGGCCCAGTGGAAGGTGTGGGCCCCAACTTATGAATGAAAGCTTTTTGGTTTGTTGGAATAACATTATTTGCACAAGTTATTGTGAGAGTAAGGTCAGCCCCCCTTGTGCTGGAGATTGTTCACACATGTTTAAACACTTTTTAAATTTCGAATACTGTTTTCATAATCATCATCTGGATAAATGGAGACACTTAACATACACATTTAGTATTTTATTTCAAATGTAAGTTATTTCAAAGTTATGACATTCCTTGGCACATAGTGTTTGCAGTGCTCTCAGCAGGTGTCAGTAAACAACATTTACTTCAGTTGCACCACAGATCTTTCTTTAAATGCAGGCATGCACACATGCATATGTGCACAAACTGCATAATGATATACTTTTCCTGATGTTGGCATCATTGGTACCATTACCCTCACATTTTTCTTTCCAGTACATCTGATCAGGTCATTTATCTCTAGGTCCATGTAGCTTGGTATTTACTGTTTGTTTGCTTTCAGCAATTAATGGAATAGGCATTAAGTTTTGTTTATTTGTTTTTTTGAAAATAATTGATCTGTATATTTTCCTTCAGTTGTCATTTATGAAAACAAAAGTAATTAAAAGAAGTAAGATATTGCATACAAAAAAAGAAGGCTTCATGACAGTGAATGGACTGCACAGCTTTGAACTCTCTCTGAACAGTTGCATGACTGCAGAAATGAAGTATTGAGTTTTGCTTTTTTTCCCCAGGCACAGTTCTACATCTTTGAGAAAGTGAAGACAGAGATGATGCTGACAGCACAAGATGAAGTGCACTTGCGGTCAGAGATTTCTGTGCCTAAAGCCTCTATCGGACGCATCATTGGCAAAGGGGGACAGAATGTAAGTGGATGGGAATGTGGAATGTGTAGTAAACATGGGAATGGAATGTGTGACAGGGCAGCTGGGGTTACATATTGCTGAAGAAACAGGAACATAAGATATTCGAAACTGCAACAGCATGTAATAGTCCATCAGCCACCAGGTTGATCGGTACCACTCATAGTGGCAAGTGTTATCATATATTTTTGGAATCGTCTATGTCCCTAGATGTCAGGAAATCATGATAATGTTGTGAACGTGGCAGCTTTCTGCCTCTTATCACGTGATTTCTATCCCCACCCTACCGCGTCGAGAACGCACACTGTGATCAAGTGCTGTTCTCCCAGAGCCTAAACCGTTGAAGACAGAAAAACCATTATTGAACAAAAAAGATGTATAATAGCATGCCAAACAACTTTTGTTCTTATAAGTATATGAAATTACTATTTGTCCGTGCAATGAGTGGCGTTTTGAGGATCTCATGACACATTCATACAAAATTCGGCATGTCGTCTTTTGTCAAAGCTAATTTGTTAGATGTAGGAAGACACTTTATGAAGCAAAACGAAGCGCATGGGACTTGTGAACAACTTTTATTCTCATAAAACTATCAAAATATTGATCGTTTTGGAATTATTATTTGTTCGTGCAATGTAGTGGCGTTTTGAGGATCTGATGACACATTCATACAAAATTCGGCATGTCGTCTTTTGTCAAAGCTAAATCGTTAGATATAGGAAGACACTTTATGAAGCAAAACGAAGCGCATGGGTCTTGTAAACAACTTTTATTCTCATAAAACTATCAAAATATTGATCGTTTTGGAAAAGTAATCACTTTTGTGAGTGTCATCAAAGATTACGCAACACGACAAAATTCTCAGTTTGTGTTCTGCTCTGCCTAATGGTTGCAAAGAAAAAGTACTTACTAAAGAAGAAGATGTAGAATAGCACGCAAAACAAATTTTGTTCTTATACATTTATCAAAATATTATTTCGTTCATGAAATGTAGTGCCGTTTTGAGGATTTCATGACAAAATTCACACAAAATGCGGAACTTCGTCTTTTGTAAAGGCTACCTAGTAGGATATAGGTAGACATATTTAGAACCAAAACGAAGCGCAAGGGACTTGTGAACAACTTTTATTCTATAAAACTATAAAAATGTTAATTGTTTTGGAAAGATTATGGCTTTTTTGTGAGTTTCATAAAAAATTACGCAACGCGACAAAATGCTGAGTTTGTGCAAGTCGGTGTAATGCTCTGCCTAAATGGTTGTAGATGTAAATATACAGGTAACTGCTAAACAACCAGATGTAGAATAACACGCTAAAGAAAATTTGAGCAGAAATAGATGAAAGTCAAACTAAAAGATATTGCATTTTGACCATGGGCACACATGCAAACTGGGGGAGGGGCAAAACAGATCAAGGTTTAGAGACAGTACTTGAAGAGCCAAATCTATTAAAGGGAAATCAAACAGCAACCTTTGTTTTTATCATTTGATATGTGAAATTATTGCACAATCTTATGATATAGGGATTAACATAAAGAAAGTAAAATCTATATTTTTCCTGTGTTTGTGATCTGTTTCAGATGGTGTCAGAGGGCAGTACTGACCACCAGAAGTACTTCTGATTGATAAGGATCCAGTACCATCATGGCAGAAGCTCCGCCTGAAGGAAGACCTGGATTAAAGTCTTCAGCTGACCAGTGTATCATCCACCAACAGACTTACAAATGTGATGAAAATGAGTCTGATTTCTCCAAATTCATTCCAATCATGGGAAACTTTGCTTGAAGCAGCTAAGATAAAGAAGCACACACCTGTGCTGGATGCTGCCAAGACGGTAGTTGGTATGGAAGTACCAAAAATAGAATACCATAGGTACTGCAGAACTGTCTTCACTATGAAAAATACTTTGAATAGAATAGCCTGAAAAGAAAAGCAGAGGAACCAGTTCAACCACGTGAGGAAGCTTCACAGACAAAGCAGCAAAGTCAAGGACCATCTTCTACTTCAAGGGTTTTTCCAAAACAATGTATATTTTGTGAAAAGTCTTCGAAGTATTTGAAAAAATCCAACACAAGAGAACAGTTAATACAGGCAAAAGAACTTCGTGTGGATAAAACCCTACGTAACATTGCTGTGAAAAAATGTGACACCAAAATAACTTTTGTGAGAAGCAGAGACGTGGTAGCAGCTGAGGCACAATGCTGTCGGACATGCTACAGATTATACACTAAAGAAACATATATAAGAAACATGTAAAGACAGGTTGCCAAGTCAGAAAGAGGCTGATGAGGAAAATGCCAGATGACGAAGAAAGGCCATATCAGAACGCAGAAGATGCATCGTATGCCTTGCTTTTCAAGCACATCAAAGAAGAACTAATGGCACAGCCAGACGTCATTCCTCTAGTGTCTCTTATTGAGAAGTTGAAGATGTTCATGTCAGTGAATGGTATCAAAGACGTCAAATATTCCACAACTAGACACATCCATAGAAAGCTTGAGATTACATTTGGTGAGGAGCTAATTATGTTTCCAGATGAAAATGAAAAGATTTTAGTGATGCCAGTCACTCTGTCCCCACGAACTTGGCCGAATGTATCAGGCACTTAAAATACAGCTGGCCTTGTGGAAATCAGACAGCTCATCGATTGACTAAGTGTTGGATAAAGCATCTCTGCATCTTTGACAAGCAGTGAAAAATTCACAGAACAAGTCACCATGGCCCATCAACCCCTCAGATTTGGACACCATGGAATCTGTTGGACCCGCTGATCTGAAATGCTTCCTTCTGGCACTCATTACTGGTGATCCAAACAACGAGAACAGATCAACCAGGAATCGAATCCTTATCGACTCGTTTAACCAAGACATTGTTTGCTGTAAGTCATGGGTAACAGAAGACTCCTAAACACATTATTTTGTCATATGGTGTGAAACGTCTTACTTGAAAATTGGAGCTGATCAGAACGTTGGACAGGCTAGGACATGGAGTATTGTATGAACAGCTTGAAGAGAACGACACAGCACTCTGTCTACAAAAGATAGCGGATTCTATCAACAAGAGAATGATTCTTCCCAGGAGCAATGTCACGTAGGGTTTTATCCACACGAAGTTCTTTTGCCTGTATTAACTGTTCTCTTGTGTTGGATTTTTTCAAATATTTTGAAGACTTTAAAAAAAATATGCATTGTTTTGGAAGAACCCTTGAAGTAGATGGTCCTTGACTGCTGCTTTGTCTGAGGCTTCCTCACATGGTTGAACTGGTTCCTCTGCTTTTCTTTTCAGGCTATTCAAAGTATTTTTCATAGTGAAGACAGTTCTGCAGTACCTATGGTATTCTATTTTTGGTACTTCCATACCAACTACCGTCATGGCAGCGTCAAGCACAGGTGCATGCTTCCTTATTATAGCCACTTCAAGCAAAGTTTCCCATGATTGGAATGAATGAATTTGGAGAAATCAGAGACTCATTTTCATCACGTTTGTTAGTCTGTTGATGGATGATCACTAGTCAGCTGAAGACTTTAATCCAGGTCTTCCTTCAGGCGGAGCTTCTGCCATGATGGTACTGGATCCTTATCAATCAGAAGTTCTTCTGGTGGTCAGTACTGCCCTCTGACGCCGTCTTAAACAGATCACAAACACAGGTTGGCGTTGTTTAGAGGGCCAGGAGTAGAGGGCCCAGAGTGTCAGCGAATCGATTGCGATCGCGCTTTAATTTTAGCACGATTCCCCAATCGAGCTACATAATTATGTGACCTGGTTGGAGACATAATTTGACCACAAACAAGAACGCCAGAGAATCGACAGACAGACAGAAAATACGAAAAAACTTAGCCATATGAAGAGCACAGGTACAGGAGTCATGATGGCTGCCGGAAAAAGAGGGCGATAACCAGCGGGACAAAGGGGAGGTTACCTACTTCCGGGAGGTTATCGGCCGTAGTTTCGTCTGCTCCGCATGGGCGGATAGTTTGCACAGGACAGGAATGTCAGACCCCTGCCGGAGTCTGCACTAGTTGGGTCACGGTAAGTATGTTATTTAAACGTAATTTTAGATAGAAAATTTCCTATTTTACTTTCTTTATGTTAATCCCTATATCATAAGATTGTGCAATAATTTCACATATCAAATGATAAAAACAAAGGTTGCTGTTTGATTTACCTTTAATAGATTTGGCTCTTCAAGTATTGTCTCTAAACCTTGATCTGTTTTGCCCCTCCCCCAGTTTGCATGTGTGCCCATGGTCAAAATGCAATATCTTTTAGTTTGACTTTCATCTATTTCTGCTCAAATTTTCTATAGCGTGTTATTCTACATCTGCTTGTTTAGCAGTTACCTGTATATTTACATCTACAACCATTTAGGCAGAGCATTAAACTGACTTGGACAAACTCAGCATTTTGTCGTGTTGCGTAATTTTTGATGAAACTCACAAAAGCCATAATTTTTCCGAAACGATTAATATTTTTATAGTTTTATGAGAATAAAAGTTGTTCACAAGTCCCTTGCGCTTCGTTTTGGTTCTAAATATGTCTACCTATATCCTACTAGGAACAAAAGATGAAGTTCCGCATTTTGTGTGAATTTTGTCATGAAATCCTCAGAACGGCACTACATTTCATGAACGAAATAATATTTTGATAAATGTATAAGAACAAAAGTTGTTTTGCGTGCTATTCTACATCTTCTTCTTTAGTAAGTACCTTTTTTTCTTTGCAACCATTAGGCAGAGCAGAACACAAACTGAGAATTTTTTCGTGTTGCGTAATCTTTGATGACACTCACAAAAGTGATTACTTTTCCAAAACGATCAATATTTTGATAGTTTTATGAGAATAAAAGTTGTTCTCAAGTCCCATGCGCTTTGTTTTGCTTCATAAAGTGTCTTCCTACATCTAACAAATTAGCTTTGACAAAAGACGACATGCCGAATTTTGTATGAATGTGTCACGAGATCCTCAAAACGCCGCTACATTTCACGAACAAATAATAATTTGATATACTTATAAGAACAAAAGTTGTTTAGCATGCTATTATACATCTTTTTTGTTCAATAATGGTTTTTCTATCTTCAATGGCTTAGGCTCTGGGAGAACAGAGCTTGATCACAGTGCGCGTTCTCGACGCGGTAGGGTGGGGTTAGAAATGACGTGATAAGAGACAGAAAGCTGCCACGTTCACAACATTATCATGATTTTCTGACATCTAGGGACATAAGACGATTCCAAAAATATATGATAACACTTGCCACTATGAGTGGTACTGACCCCCTTGATTTGAGGGGCTGGCTGAAGGACTATAAAGGTGATCCTCCTTTTTCTTCGTTCATGGGCTGCAACAAGTGGGCTTTTATGTGTATGACTGTTTTTACCATGCCATGTAGGCAGCCATACTAAGTTTTCGGGGTTAAAAGGTGATCCAAAGGACAGTAATTAATGGAAAAAAAATTATGTTGATGACTGCAAAAGTGGCTTTGGCAGCTTAATTTATGTGTATGTGAACTGGTTTGCAGCAGTTAATGCCTCCAGTGGCTGAGCTCACACATATTCCAGTTACTTGTTTGTGCATGTCTTGTTTTCTTGAGGAGGAAATAATGCCTCCCGCAACTGCCCCCCCACCCACCCCCAAAAGAAAGAGCTTGTGAGGCCAAGAGTGAGGATGAAAGGGTGGGCCAGGAATGGCATTTCACCAAAGCAGGAGGAAGAGAAAGAGAGGGAAAGATGCAAACAATTTATTAGGTGCATCTTCTTAAATACTGATGATTTTGTGTGCTTGTTTGCATGTTTATCTGAATTTACATGGATGTTAGAGCTATGCGGATACATGTAAATGTGCTTTTCCATTTCATTAACCAAAAAACACTTTAAAAACAACAACAAAAAAACAGCTGTTGCAGAAAAGCCCCAAAGGCCTTTACTCTGATCTTTGCAGATCTGGAGACAAAAGGGAGGGGGAAGGGGGTGAAACTTAGGTATGATGTTGCCAACAACGGCTGTTGCATCACTACTGTCGATGTATTTGATGAGAAAATTGAAGAAAAAAAACCCCACACTTCCCATCTGTCCTATAAATGAAAAGCCCATCTCTAATCTATTCTGTGTTGATGGAACCAACTTTTGTGCCAAACATTATGTGTTACTTAGGTCTGGTTTGAGTGAATACGGAGTCATTTTGATGAAATCTAGCAGGCTTTGAATTGAAAACAACAAACAAACAAAAGCGCTTTGAATTAAAAACAACAAATAAAAAATGATTCAGTCCTGTCCTCTGGAGTGTTCAATGTTCCCATGGCCTGGGAGCACACACAGCACATACACACACAGACATGCAGGATCTCTATCCCTGCCTCACCACAAGGGTCATTTCCACTTACTGCAGTAAAAATGGCAACAAGTGCTTTTTTGTGTGTACTGAAATTATGTAAGCCAATGATGGGGTGATACACTTGATCATTGATGGCTGAAATTATGCTGTTTAGATCTGGGATCTACAGACGAAATACCATACATATTCATCTCCATTACTAACAGAAAATGTTTTGTTTTATAGAAGATTTTAGGCTTATAGGAAACACTGTTCTTTCTTTTGTGTGTTTGTGTGCCATTATAAAAAAAAGTGGTAATATTGACTCCTGCAGAACAGTGAAACAGTGATGGTTCCTGAACTGTTAATTGGAGTTTGTAAACTTTTCTTTCTTTTTTTTTTGTTTTTGTTTGTTTTGTTTTTTTGTTGTTTTTTGCTTCAGGGGGGCTTTGCCTCTTAGACCCCCCAAGTTCAGGTATCACCTTTCCATCACACCAGGAGCTTTCACACCCCCCTCCTCCCACACTCATCCCCCACACTCCTCCACCCCCATCCCCAGCTGCAGTGCACTTTTTTGGATTCAGTCTCACATTCTGAATTTGCTAATGTTTATTCACACATGTATATCTGAAGTTTGAGCCTCCAGACTCAGCCTGATGGAGGACAGCAAAAGTAAAGTGTACTCATCAGTCGTTGATGTACTTGCCTGGTACACACAGGACATGCTGAGCTACAATTTTTTCTACTCTTGAACAGGGATGTGCAGATAAATACAGACACTCACACACACATACCCTTACACATATGCATACACTCAAACATACACTCTCACACTTTGCTTCCTTATTGTAATTTTCAGCTTACAAGGTGCTACTTTTTCATTTAGATGTGACCCCTTTGTCTTATTGGCTATATGAGTCTGTCTGTATCTGAAAACTAAATTCTGACCCCCATGTGATGCCACCCGAGACTACAAACTGTTATATATATATATATATATATATATATATCTTGTTGATCACAATAAATGCTTGTGATCATGTTGAACGTCAACACTTCAGTTTTACCACTGTTCATGGTTCATATTCACCATTGAATCAAATTGCATACTACACCAAATTTCAACTGAGTATGATCACAGTTTGCCATGAAAAAAATAGTATCTGAGTTGGGGATAAATTCAGTGATGTGAAAGTAGAGAAATCGGAAGTGAACTGAAAGAACGCAAAGCCAAATGGCAGACGGGACTTAAAGCAGGACTTGCAGACTAGAATCTGATTGAACAAGTTAGTAAACTTGGGCTTTAGCAGCGTACATTTGATTGAAGGCTGTAAAACTGAAAAAAAGAAAAGAAAAAGCAGCAAAAGCAGCAAATAACATGTAGTCAGAGTAACATAGCCGAGTCAACAAGCACAAGTTGGATTCCTTTCCAGCTTTCGGAAGATATCACTACTCAGAAAACCACATCCACTTTTAGCAGAGTCATAATGGAGGACTTCTGCTTTATGGTAGATGTGGCTTATTGGATATGGGAGCTTTGTACGAGTAGAAAATAACTTTTTTCTTTTAATTCAGGGGTGCCTCATGCGCTGCAGCGCCTTGTATGTTGAAAATTATTGTAATTCCATACGTTACGTTCAGTGTAACTGTGTATTGTATTTTAACAAAGTGCAACTGATCATTGTGTTGGAGTATGTTGCGACCAGGGGACAGTACTTTGAGGCATGAATTTGATAGATTGTGGAAGCTGATAGGTTGAAGTTGTTTCAGGTGAAGGAGATGCAGCGTGTGAGTGGGGCCATTGTTCAAGTCCCTGAAGACCAAGGGGAGGACGACGAGGTGCCCGTCACCATCATAGGACACTTCTATGCCTGCCAGTCAGCCCAGAGACGGGTGCGTGCCCTCATGAACATGAAAGGCCAGGGTCTACTGCCCCTGAACCCCCGCCTCTCCCGCCCTCTGCAGATGAACGGCAACTAAAGAACAGTGATAGGCTTGTTGGTAGCCCCTCCCCCTGCAGCCCCTTGCTAGGCTGTGTGGGACAGTGTGATGGTTTTGTGTGTGCTGTGTGATCACTGCTGCAGGACTGGCCTCGGCTTTTCTGCATAGTATTATTTCTTTCTGGTGATGTTTCGGTCTGATTGCGATCTAGTCTGCCCCCTGACAAGCAGCTCAATTCTGCAGAGTGATGTGAGAGCGTGTCATGAGGGAGGTTGTCAGTGTTGTTATACTTGTGATAAGAGAGGTCACATGGAAGCTGAGGCTGGACAAAGGAGAGAAACTGATGTAGATTGAGTTGGCTGTGGGGTTTGGGCCAAGGGCTTACCTTCCGTCTGCCACCTGGACAAAATGTCTGTGAACATAGCCTGTCACTTTCCTGCTGCTGTCCTTTTCTTTTTTTGTCTGTCAGTACATTAGTCTCACAAGTGAATTTTTCATCTCTTTATATTTGTCTGCTGTTTTTAACTTGTCCTCACTGTTTTATTTCTTGCCTCGATCAAAGTTGGTGACGTGTTCACCCTCTTCAATGAAAAAGGAAGAAAAAACCTTTTGCTGGTGAACACTTTTGTTCCTTCAGCCTGTTTGATGGGAGAAAGTTAAATTGGTATTTTATTTATGGATCAATTTGTTTGCACATGGTCAAAATTTCAGGTCTCTGGTCCATAGATAATTCCTGAATGGCCTCTGTTCTTCCTCCCCTCCTTCGTTTTCTCTCTTTGCTTGCATCACTGATGGTTACATTCTCGGATGTCACTTTTGACCTGGTGAAAGTAGTCTTTTTCAGCTGGATCAGGTGGGAGCTGTGGAAAGTAAATGGTGGTCAGGTGTGCGTGTGTGTGTGCATGTGTGTGTGTTGTTTGAGCCAGATAGTCTTTCCTTGCAAACAGGTGGCAGCTAATCCATGTGATAACCACTTGCTAGAGGAGAGATTTTATGTACAGCATTGAATTGTGGCTTAACACACAAGTTTGAACCATTTTTGAGCTAACAATAAGCCATTGTTGAGAGCATGCAGTTTTGTCCATTTGTGAAGAATGGGGTTGAGAGAGTTTATTTTTTGACACATGTTGATGGTGATTTTTTTTTTTTTTTAATGTGTAACAGTTGTGAAGTGAGATACGTTTTTGGTCTCACATGATGTTTAATGTTTAAAAAAAAAAAAAGAAGAAAAAAAGAAAAAAAAGAAAAAGGTGGTTAGGATGACATTCTGTTATATTGATTCTGTCTTAAAACTTGAAAAGGAAGTAAGTCATAGACTGATAAGTTTCTCTGAACAGCATTAAACAGTGCATGTTACTAGTTGGTTTACCTCACTTAAGATGTTAGAAGAATTAAATTGCCATCGTCATGGCATACAGTGTACACTTCTCAGAACAGCATTAAAAAACTGCGTACAGTTAGTTGATTTACTCAAAACTGTGATGTTGGAGGCATTAATTTACTAGTCTTTACTGATTGCTGACTGAAACCACAGTATTCAAGTGTGCCCGCCCTGTTCCACAGATGTGCTGAGCTTTGGGAGAAAATGAACTTATGGCAAATACAAAGGGATTCCCCCCTCCCCAGCCACATGCAGAATTTCATCCATGTGAAGCTAAGCAGACTTGTATTTTGTCCTGTCGGGGGGAAAGGAGATGAGGACAGGGAGGGGGGAAGCTGAACAGGTGCAGGTTTGATTCAGTGGGCTTTTTTTCTTTGGACGTCTTTGACCATTTTGGAAAAGGGTTTTTCTCTTTTTGACAGTTGTGTTTTCTTCCTCTTTGATTGAATTTGAGCTCCTTGTAGGCATGCCCCAGTGTGTTATAAATGCCCTTTTGAAATGTGATTTGTTTTTGTTCAAAGAACTGGACTTTTAAAATGTAAGTTTTTGTTTTCAGCTACTGATTGGAAGCTTCTTTTCCCTTTTCATGTTGGGCGACATTTTCCCCAATTATCATTTGTCTGCATTGAAATGTGTCTGTTATCCTCCCTTTACAATTGTGAAAGGGGATTATTGATGTGTATGCAGGATTTGCTTTTTTTTTCTCTCTTTAAAAAGAATCAGTGATATTTACACATACTGAGAGCCCTACATAGAAATGTTGCTGATTAAGTATTTGACAACTTTCTATAAAAATTTTCATGTTTGAAAAAAAGTAAAAGTGGCTCAAGTGTGATCACCAATCAGAACAGCACCCCTTTACCAAAACTTGCATTCTGACACCAGGAATAGAAGGCTAGTCATTAATGATTGTGTTTTTGTCCACTATTGATAGTTGTGATGCTAGTCTGGGCATTCTCAGGTGCTGCTAGTGTGAGTATTCTCCTTGAAGTGTATCTGTTTTTCCTAAAAACATGTGTTGGTCTCCTTGGGATGTACAGGTGAGCCCGTTTAGAACTACATGCTCTACTTTGTGAGCCCATCACCTTAACTGTAAAACTGGATCAGACTACTCAGATTTGTCTTTTCTTTGTTTCTTTTTAAAGTGTCATCTTTTATTTATTTATTCAGTCAAACATTATCACCTCATTTAAAGAGAGATTTTTTGTTTGAAATTCTATAGACTGTTGATTTTGTTGAAATGGTTTTGCCAATTTAATTCACAGGATGTTTCCCTGTGTGTTTGAGGGAAAATAATTTAGTTCTAACACACTTCACAGTGTTGCATGTTTGACGTTTCTGTGTTGAAGAGTTGTGTACCATAACCAAAAGGCTCCAGAAACCAAGAATAAAGCATTGATGGTAGACAAGTGGATACATGATGTGCATGTTTGCCGCTGGTGTTCTTGCATTTATCTGGCAGGCAAGTTTATTGCAATACTTTGTCTCCATACTACCACCTGCGAATAAATTATTCTAGTTTCAGATTCATGTTCATGTTCTTTCCATTTTGTTGCTAAATCCTATGTGTGTATACATGCTTTATGAATCTATGTGTGTGTGTGTGTGTGGTAGATATGTGTGCTATTGTGTGCATGTGCACTATTTCATTGAATGAGGCACATTCATGTTGTTTTTATTATTTGTCATTTACACACCCTTTTATTTCATATTTTATTTAGTCTTTTTATATTTACATTCATTTAAATATAATAAATAATCTTATCTATCCATCTCAACACTTGGCTTGCATCAGAGATTGACATTAGTTTACAGTTGGGCCAATAGTGGTTTCTCCACTGTTTGGGAATTGATTCATTTTCAGTGATGTCTTGTGAAGGACTATGACTCTCAAACTTGGAGGCAAGATTGCAGTGCCTCTTAGTGCTGCAGCCTTGGGCTAGCTGGCTTTTGGGAGCCATCCAAATGCCAGCTGTCCAAAAACCCTCTTGGCTGAGAGAGTGGGGATGCAACTTGGGCAACACACTCCACTGTAGTCCAATTCTAGCTTGGATAATCTGGACAGCTGTTGACTCCTCTGCTGTCCCGATGGTCTTAGTTGGACATGACTATCATACACACATTTTTTACTTGTATTTATTAATTTCGTTCTTTGTAGCATTTTGAAGTCTCTCAAAGCCTAACCAGTATGTTGAGTGTATGCATTGGTAAGGCATTTGGCAATTTTGTTGTCCGACAGGGGACTTGCATGCATATTCATGGCCTTCACTCCAGCAGTTTCTGTTTCTCAAACAGTGATCATGCTCTTTGGAACTGTGGCCTTGTGATAATGTGTCTGACAGGGAAGTGAGTGTCCACTGGGTTCAAGTCCCATTTACACTACTACTATTCTAAGCCTTTTACTTCAACCATGGATATATCCACAGTTTAGGTGTAACTGCATTATCAGCTGTCCAGCCACTCATTTGCAAACACTTGCTTCCAAATGACAACTGTCCTGATGCGTGTTCGAAGTAATATCTCATTTAGGTCTGGCTCGAATTTGATGCAGTTTTTTGCGTTCTGTACAGCGAAAAGCTGTTGAGTGTGTCAACAGGGCTGCCAGGACATAAAGTAAAGAGGTGGCTCAAATTTTGTTTGATTTTCTATACTACTTTGATGACAGCAACAATGAAACGTGACGGAGAATGGAAGTAAAGTTGTTGATCAACTGAAATGATAATGGTTATCCTGATGATGATCGCATGTTACAAGGTTCATCAATAGGAAGGGGGTGGGGTCATGTTAGAAGTTGGTACAGAAAAAACCCCAATATTTTAGCTTGAAACTTTCATTTGGGGTTTTCATTTACCATGAAACCTCCCGATGGAAGCTTCAAATTGAAATTGTTTACAGTGCGCTTTTGTGGTTTTATATTGTGTGACAGTGTCTGGGGTGGTTAGGTATGTGGGTGTATATGTTTATGTTTATCTCAAGACTGCTAGTTAGCTCCCATGACTTTCCCCACTGTCAGAAATAAAATCGCCAAAAAACAAATGTTAAAATTTATTAACTGAAAACTTTCAAACTGATCAGTTACATAGCGAGTTAGTTGGGGGCAAAATATAAAGCTTCCTCTGTTCTTATTCTGTCATACAGTGAGAAGATGAAAGTATCCATATTTTTTTTTCAAAATTTGCACACATTGATTACTTGAAAACGAATCTAGGAAAGCAGACAGTTTGAAACATATTAAATTCAGAACATGATATAACTACGTCTAATTATATTTTCTGCCTTGTGACTGAGAAGAAAGTGGGCGAGACGCCATTGTTGAAACGCACTGTTCATGTGAACCAGTCGCCATGAAGCACAGCAACAAACTTTGCATTTATTGGTTGCAGTGAAGAGTGGAAAAAGTCCAAGATATTCTTAGCTTATAATGTCATGTACATTAGGTGCCATCCAAAATCTCAAAACTAAAGCCCTGATCGAGCCCCTTTGTCTGAAACAATTGTAAATAATATGGCCTTGATTGGGGCCCTTCGTCCAGAGCAAGTTTAAAACATGTTAGGGAGGAAACAACATAATTGTACTTGGTAGTTGTGTCTAATACATTTGCTAATATTTTAGAACCATTTCCACCAATAAAATAAACTTGAATTTCTCTCCCCCCCCCCCCCCAAAAAAAAAAAAAAAAAAAATACTGATTAATTTTTTTTTTCACTAAAAACCTGAGTGATCATCCCCTCATTGGGAGTCATCTCATTCTGTCAACATTGAACTTATATTCTCCATTCATTTCCTTCAAGAAATATATTTTTACATACTTAGCATTACTTAATTTTTGATTCTTTACAAACATCACAAACAGTTCTGGAAGTGAAAGGCCTATGTAATATAGACTGGGATTTTTACTCCCCTCCACAAGGCCCTGGGTGCTAGTTCTTCAGGTGATATTATAAACTGTGCAGTGTGCAGCATGCACTTTTGTGCATGTAAAGAATCCACACAACAAAAATGATGCACCAAGAAAATTTCTGAAGAAAAAGCCACACAAATACACTTGCAACTCAAATCTAATCAGAAATCTGTTGTAAAAATGTAATGCTATACAAACAGATCCAGCTTGGGATAATGCCATTCCAATTTGAGGTTTTCACAGCCAAGTCTTATCTCTTAGGCTGTTGATTATATTTCATAGCCTGTGATAAAAACACAGCATGTCAACTTACCACAATTCAGAAAGTGAAAGGGTATTTCTGCTATTCAAAAATTTCCTGGTAAATTATTAAAATAAAAATATAAATTCACTGAGGTGCATACAGTCATTAAAGTCTAAATGTCTTGGGGGGGAAAAAATGAACCATGTCCAAGTCAAGTCTTGGAAGTACATTTTGGCTGGAAAACCATAGATCAAAAAGACCCTAATGAATTAAAAAAACAAAACAAGAAACTTTTTTTTTTTTAAAGAGATGAAAATGGAACATACTCAGATACTGGTATGTCGACAAGCCAATCTCTTTCATCAGCGGTGTAGCGGTTAGCAAATTTTTTACTTCGATAGGCTTTGTGTTTGGAATGGAAAAACCACTGATCTGGAAAAAGTATGAAATTTTGTTTGATCTCATTTGTGGGAACCCTGAATTTTATGTAACCAGACAATCTGAATCTAAAAGTCACATTTGATCATTTCTCAAACCTGTTCCGCAGACTGTCACCAACATGGAAAACAGCAACTGCATGTTGGTGCATGTACTATACATCCAATATTCATGTTCAGGAGAAAAAAATCTCAAAAAGTGTGTCGAGCTGGAAGAAATGTGTGAATGCCAAAAGATGTCAGATCACAGTGTGCATGTTACTAGACTTCCTTTTTCAGCTTTACATCAAAATGAAATTCACTGAAATTCAACTGTTTTGTTTATATTTTGTTTACTTCCATTCACAGCAAAATATTAAAACAATCATTGAAATGAACATGCACACAGTCACTTCAAAATCAGACGAGTTGCAGACCATGCTATGACAACATAAAAAAGAACAAAGTCATGTGAATTTTACTGGAATTACTTTGCTCTGATCAAGCTCTGAAATATAGGGTGTGAACTGTATCAGTGAATACATTTCTAAGGCAATCACATAAGATAATACAGTACAACAGCTATTTGAAAGGGACCAATCAAAAAAGAAAACCTCCATTGTGATAATCTGGGGTCGTATTCATGGGCACTGACTAGCCTACGTCGGGCGTAAAGCAAAACGTCTGGACTTTGCCATTCGAAGTCAGTATTCATGGGGCGGGCGTGAAGGTCTGACAACGAACAACTGGACCTCTCACAATTTGTTCTTAACAACCCCTTTGTTCTTATTCAGGAAAGGGATTTTGAAAAGCACCAGTGTGTGTGTGTAATTATAATTTCCATGTATTATGTTTCTTTTTGTTGTATTTTAATGAAAGGCACAATAGAAATAAACTTCTTGTTAACAATTAACATTATTATTATTATCATCATCATTGCCATCATCATTATTATACCACTTCTAGAAGGTGCATTCTAGTTGACTGTTGTACTTAACCAAAATAAATGTGCATTTGTCTAACAAAGTCTGGGTGTACGTAGTGTAGTCTAGCGAAATTGCTGGACTAAATTTCAGCCATTTTAGTCTGCATTTAGACTCGGACTTCGTCAAAGTCTTCTGCCATGAATACCAACTTTCGATGGATTGTCTTGGACAACATGTATATGTGTAGTCTGGATGTTTCTGTTTACACCCCCCCCCCGACCCCATGAATATGACCCCTGATTTGTCAATATCCCTTTGCTGAGTTTGATGCTAGAATGTGAGAAACTGAACTGTGAATTGAGTTCAAGTGTCACTGTTAAGCATATGTATTATAGCAAATTTAACTTTTCAAAGACATCTCATGAAAAAACATGTTGAAATAATCACCATAGCCATATAATATTAAAGCAAAAACTTTGGTCATGAATGATTGTTGCACATGTTCTCCAAATCATGTTATCAAGACATGAACTGGATTAAGTTTACATAGAAACTTAACTTGGACCTTCATGACAGAAATAATGACAGTGATGCAGTACATCCTTTTTGATAGTTTCAGTTTCTAAAAAAAAAAAGGTGTCACTGCATTTGGACAAACCAAAATATGTTACACATCTGTTAGGCAGATGCCTGACAGCAGCATAACCCAAGGCCTTAAGTGCATGCATACATTGTTGTGTACTTATCAGAGTGAATTTCTTTTACAGAATTTTACCAGAGGACAGAACTTGTGTCGCCATGGGTTCTTTTTCAGTTTGACAAACTTGGGAGAAAGGGTGAGAATGGGCTTCAAACCCAGACCCTCAAAGACTGAGACACTGTATTACTATTAGTAGACAAGCGTCTTAACCGTTCTGCCACCTTGCTCCTTTTTAATAAACAGTGTCTTAACCGTTCTGCCACCTTGCTCCTTTTTGATAAAGTGTGCAAAGCTGGAAATTATTCGTAAACCATTTTTATTGCCGAACATATTGAAAAGCTTGGCATGCACTGAAAGAAAATACTTTTTATCAGTTAGCTGACAGTGCATATTGAATTAACTTTATATCAAAATAATCTTGTTGATGAACATACAGACCTGCCTGTCAGTAAGATCATTTCTTTTTTGTTGTGGTAGCTTCAGTTAACGCTAGTGGGTATACTTTTCGTTTGCAGACTTGTCTTTTTTTGTTGTTGTTGTTGTAATATTGCATTCAGTATTTTACATTTTTCAATGTCCTTTCCTATAAGGAAACAACAACAAAAAACCAAACATTAACAAACAACAAACAAAAGAGCTTATCAAAAAAGAACTTAGTCCACTGAAACAAAAATAATCTATCTCATCTTAGGAATTTGTCAAAATTTGCATTTGTTCATTTTCTTTTTGAAATGCACACACTGCAACAGTTATTTAATTCGTAACTACTGACTGACAATGGACTAATGGAGTTCAATTTTTCAACTCTTGATTTCAAGACGGTTTTGAAATTGTCAAGTCTTAATGATTGGTTTATTTATATAATAGCTGTCAAAGTTGTATCAAACAAGCTTGTTCTTTAGTAGCATTTTCAATTTGACACTGTTTCGATATGTACCTGAACAGTAAACACTATGGCTTAGGTATGAAAAGAAGATTTTACCGCAGGGCAAATATCTGAAGTGAACCACTAAGCAAAAAACAATTCATAAGAACTGAAAATACTGCAGATTCTTCTGAGAAATCAGACTGCAAATGTAATTCCACAAAGTTTTGTTGCTGTTGTCATTGATTATCACTATAAAGAAATCAAAGTGATAGACAGGATTATGTATTAATAATATTAGCAGACAAGAATAAAACTGGCATTTTTTTCCTCCATCTTTTCAGCTGCTTAGATCTTAGGCCCGATTATTCTGTCCAGGAGGGGATTAATGGCTTTCCCCTTGCCAGTTCATCAACTCACAAGATGACTAGTATCTTCTTTCTGCATCAGTCCTCAATGCAGAAAGGAGGCACTTTGTCAACTACTCCGTCCATCCCTTTGTGTCACACCACCCAAGTCAATGGGCTGATCATTCTGCTGTGATGGGTGCATGCTGCATAAGTTTGCATTCCCTGTAAACCACCACAATGTGACCCAGGTGTCAGGATCTTTAATTTGGGTATCTGATCACGTACATAGGAACACACATCATGGAAACTTATCAGAACTGCACATCTGTTGATGTGGGAGATAAAAATTCCACTCTTAACCTACCTAGGTTCTGGCAGGAACGGTAACCATCCCATCTTATTGAAACTTGCATTGTTAATCTCACTGCACTCTGCTGTTCTGCCTGCAAAGATTCCAAAAGCAATGATGATGATAACATCATTAACAGAAAAACAACATTACAATAACAACAGAAAAAAACCCCTTTAAACACTGACTGTTGATAAAAACAGGCTGAAGATCACCATGATGTAGCAGTACTTGATTGGTCCCATGTGTATCACACAGACATATCTCTGCAAAACAATATACATGAAATATACAAGGCTGTTTATTGATTCAGCATCACTATTAGAATGTAACTGAAAAAATAACAACAGTAACAAAAGAAATGGAGAATTCCTACATGCAGTTTCTTGACAACAGATGAAATTTAGCACATTGGAGAACAAAAGTTGAGTAGCTAACCATCAGTCATGTTCCCTGGTATCGAATGGGAAAATCAAGATGACAAAAAGAAGAAAAACTACAACAGAAACAACATAAAAATCCTGAAGGGCTGAACTCTTCTGATTTGCCATCATGCACATTCAAAACCCCCATACCATTCTCTGGATGATTCAAGGCTTGGGCGATGAACCGCTAGAATCCCTTCAGTGTGGTAACAGATAAAAACTTAAATTGGAATAGTACCATAGTACCAACTGTTTTGTGACTGCACTGTCTACTGAGAACATCACTGTCTACTGAGAACATCACTTATGGTCCATGTGAAAAACATCTCCACACCATACGACAAACCGTAATAAAACAAACTTTCACTGGTTTCTGTTTCTGACTGACCAGTTTGCACTTAACTATTACTAAAATGCTGTCCAACAAAATCACTGTTGCATTTCAAGTTCTTGATCCAAGAGATGCATCCACTGTCAAGTGGCATAGTGTCAAAAAGCAATCAACTGACACAGTCAACACCAAAACTGATGTCTATAAAACCCCAAAGTGCAAGCGACAGTAATCAGACAACACATTCTCTCATGTTTGTTCCTGCACAGTTCCCCTAAACAATTTCAAATCAAATCAAATCATGTTGTTTATAGCCCAGCCGACCACTAAGGCCATATTAGGGTTGATGAACAACTTCCAGAAACATCAGAAAAGCTGTAATGAATTAGAACTACTGGCCAAAATAATAGTCATGCAATTCCAAATTCCATCACCACAGGAACCTATTGTACCTAGTGCAGGAAAAATACCCACACTTACAACTTTAAGTTCACAGAAACACATAACTGAATGTATCAATCTTATGTAAAACATGTATGTTTTAGTGACCTGAAATATTTCACATCATCCACTTTAAAACAAAGGCAGGTATCTGATGTCTCCATGATTAGTTTCGAGAACATTGTTTCATTAAAAGAAAATGAAGACAGCATAAGTGTAATGTTTGCAAGAGTGACTGGTTTTCACAATGAAATAAATCAAAGGTTAACAATGCCACATAAACATGATTATGAAAAACAACAAAGTTTCAATAGCGTGCAATGTCTTAGAAATCAAACAAATTAGAAAATGTACAACATATGCTGCCCTTATATCACATACTGGCATGGCATAGGCATTTGCTTTCTCCTCCTTTTGCACGCAAACACATTGCATTTACACAAAACTTTTATAAAAACTTTAAAAATACACACCACATACGTACATAAAGAATGTATTGCGTGTACATAAATTCAAACAGGCAAATACACAAGTGACAAAAATTTCAACAAAAAAAAGAAAAAAAGAGAGGGTAAAATGAACATGTTAAAGTACTTTATATAAAAAGCAATCATTAACTTTATTTTACAAACATCAATATTAATTTTATTATTATTATTATCTTCTTTTTTTCTTAATACTTTCGAACATTCTTACCCAAACTGAAACTTTGTATTAACCTTCCAAAATATATTTCCAAATGATTTCAGAATTTTCTAGATGTAAAAACAAAAAAAGTACCTTAAAAGAAACCTTATTCAGAAGTTTCATACACTGAATGATGTAATGAAAGGTGTGAAATGTACATGTATATCTGCATTCATATACTCATCAAATAGTTCACATAGGTTATTGTATCAAAAATATTTCTGTTACTGTTTCTTCAAGTCTTTGTGGCAGCAGCAGCAGCCGCATCTGTTACTTCACTGACTGCTTTGTGTTGGTTCGATGTTCCATCCACTGAACACTTCAAGGACAATACCAATAACTACAGTAAATCTCATCACCACTGTATGAATCAGTTGAGTGCACATTCATCTGCTGATGAAATTTCTTTCTTAAACTTTTCATTTACCTAAACTAAAGAAAGCATCCTTTTGAAATTTTCAAATATCATTAACCAATCTTCTGTTCAACTGCTTGGTCTCTTGCCCATATGCAAATATGAAAAGCTTAAATACAGAATGTATACTCCTTTCTCCCTTATTCTTGTCCATTGACATGCATACAGTGCACATTGACAGGATGAATAAGTGGTAATTTTTTGTCTACTTTCTCCTCCCTGTTCATCTCCCAGAGTCAGACAACATTACAACCACTGTACAATGCACTCTAAATGCATACTTTGGGGAAGCAACCAAACACATACAAATGCATAAAGGAGATCAATGTAGTCTCTGTATTATATCTATATGTGTGCATGTGCATCTTGTGTGTGTGTGTGTGTGTGTGTGTGTGTGTGTGTGTGTGTGTGTACATGGATGAGTAAGTGAACTCATGTAAATGTGAACAACACCACACCATGCATGTAGCCGAGAGACAAGGGAACTCAGGTAAACACCATGCACAAAATGGAACAAGTTACACTTGAACAAGTGGAATGTGGAAAAAAAAAAAAGCATTCTGCAAATACATGGCTTTATGTTGACATGGCGGTGAGCAAGACATGAGTACTGAAGACGTAGGTGTACGACGTGAGGAGCAGACTGCAGTGCACAGTGAACCCTGTCATGGAGACAGCTGGTCAGACTAGACGAAGACAGAGGACTAGACACATAGTGGCATGTTGCTGGCACACAGACTGCTGTCACTATAGAATGGCACACTTTCTCTTCTTGCCCACGTGCTTCTGGCGCTGGTTCTTCAGGTGGGGGGGCTGAGCCCTGCACACGGCATCATACACTTGGGAATGCATACAGGAGATCAATGTGACCTGGTTATTCTAATTCTAGAGTGGACACAGCAACACCGTGGTTGAGTCAGTCAGGCACTGAACTTCCATTGTTCACCAGTGATCAGGATTTGAGGCTCTGTTTCGGCACAAGTTCTTGGGAAAGGAACTTAACTCTGATTTTCCTCACTCCATCACAGTGTGAATGGGTGCCTGACTTCAGTCGGGGAAGGTCAATGATGGGGCCCCACCTTCCTATGCTGAGCCCTGAACTCAGTAGATATGATTTCACTGCCTTGATAAGTAACTGTGAAAGGTTTTGGGACTTTTAACCTATTTTTACAGCAATCCTACTGTGCTCACAGCATCACTATACTTGAGAAGGTTTAAAGATTCACAGAAATTTACTCCTTTTGCCCCTTTTGGGGTGTGGAGGATACAATAATATGTACACAATGAATCACAGTTTCAGTCCAACATTGTGAAAAAGAACAAGTACAAACACCCACCCACCCACCCAAAACAAAACCCCCCAACAAATTTCAGCATATTAACAATAACATACATGTTTTTACCAGATGTAAGGATGAGTTACACATCCTTCCCAAGATTTATCAATTTACCTAAACTGGGTTGTTTTCTTCCCAGCACAAAATAAGTTGCAAAATCCAAACACTGATGGATGTGATTTACTCGATATCATCTGATTTCCAATTACATTATTTTTGGGATGTTCCAAAATGAAAATGATCCCTAACAGTTCCCATAATACATTCTTGTAAATTGTTTTCTCTAACAACCATCTGAGGACACACACACATACACAAACACATGCACACAGACACCCTCCCCCCCATGCATTCATACATACACACTCACACACAGACACCCCCCCATCATGCACACACACATACACACACCTGATAATTCTGACCACTTGATGGAAGGCCAGGTCCACATTGAGAGGCGGGTCCTTTGCACTTGTCTCTATGTATGGAATCTGTCAAACACACAAGCAGCACAGCTGATCGTCAACACTGAGAGATGAATTCATTAATTGGATAAGATAAGGGCATTACTCTCTGTGTGTGTGTGTGTGTGTGTGTGTGTGTGTGTGTGTGTGTGTGTGTGTGTGTGTGTGTGTGTGTGTGTGTTATATCTATACATCTCTCTCTCTCTCTTTATATATATATATATATATATATATATATATATATATATATATATATATAAACATACACTGATACAGTATATAATACACATGTATAAAACTCTGGATAGTAAATTACAAGATTAGAAACTGGACACAGCACATCACCACAAGCCTGTTGGGGTCACTGGATGATGCATATTATGCTACTGAATTATAGAGTGAATAATAAATTCACACCCAGATGTCTGTTTTCCAAAAAGAAGTGGAAGGAACATTTAAAAAGTCTTGGTTTAACTTTTTTTTTTTTTTTTAAATGGATTTGCCTTTGGGTGAGATGGTGGTTTTAAAAATCTCTTATTAATGCTCATGCTGGTTATACTGTTCCTTGTTAGAATGTTACACTGTTCCTCCGAAATGGAGGTTAGTATCAACAGCAAACAACAGCTCTTTTGCATTGTATAGTCCTCTTCAGGCTTGCTATGTGTTCTTGACTGCCAACCAGAGAGAAACTCTCTCCCTCTTGGATTTTGTACCTTCAGTTTTCTGCTCAAATAGCCAGTGTCTTATCTTTTCCCAAATCCTGTAATCTATAGTTTATTTTGTGAAACCTTATTACTATAACAGTTTCCCATATTTCTTCATTTCAACCCTCACAAACATGATTTATACAAAAATGTATTCATTCTCTTTTGTCTTAAAAAAAAGTCATTGTATGTTATGTTGTGTGTATGATGTTTACCATAAATCAAATGAACTATGCATATTGATACCTACATGCTGTTATATGCACATTTATTTACAAAATAAAGTGAATCAAAAAACTTATAAAAAAAAATTTGTACAATATCTCTTTTGTTCAGAAGTGGGCACCATTTGTATGCATAGTACAGTACTAAGCTTTGATATGGAATTGATGTGTTGATGAATATAGATCTATTGTTCTGCCTATGATCTTTTGATGTTGAATGGTCGGTGTTCAAGCATGAGGAGTGACATGAGTGACCTTCACACAAAGCTGCTGGAGGCAGACACAGACACCCCGGTAGAGGAACTTCGGACCAGTTTCAAGGACAGCTTACATTCCAGCATCAAGACCAATATTCCTCATAAACTGTCGAAACCAAAACTGAAGACCCATGGTTAACTGCCGACCTGAGACGTCTCATACGGAAAAGAGACAAGGTGTACAAGAAGATGAAGAAGAACGGCTTTGAAGACCTAAGAACACAGATGCATGCCCTTAGAAGAGAGGTGCAGAGAAAGCTCAGAAGAGCACACTGGAACTATGTCAGCCAACTCTTTGAACAGCGAGAAGAGGAGAGCACAAAAACTGAGTCGTCCAAGCGTTTTGTCAAGCACCAGAGGTCGTCACGGACTGGAATCCCCCCACTCAAGGTCAATGGACGCCTAATAACCGACCCCAAGGAGAAGGCACAAGCACTGAATGCCCAGTTTAACCAGGCCTTCAGTGATGGCAAGACCTACACAGAGGAGGAGTTCTATAAGAAGTGTTCTATGACACGTGATGCCTCCCACTACCCGACCATTAGTGACATCACTATTTCAGAACAAGGAGTAAAAACCTACTTGCAAACCTAAACCCAGGCAAAGCATCGGGGCCCGATAACATCCCACCACGTGTGCTGAAGGAACTGTCAAGAGAGTTAGCCCCAGTCCTCACCATCATCTATGCAACCTCACTATGTCAGAGCACAGTGCCGAGGGACTTGAGAGAAGCCATAGTGACACCCATCTTCAAGAAAGGGGAACACTACGAGCCCAGTAACTACAGGCCTGTTTCGCTGACCAGCGTCCCGTGCAAAGTGATGGAGCACATTGTGGTGAGCCACCTGATGAAGCACCTAGAGACAAACCAGATCCTGAGCCCTCACCAACACGGATTCCGCAAGCATCGCTCCTGCGAAACACAGCTCCTCAAGTTCAGTGAGCAGATGACGGAGACCATGGAAAGAGGCCTTCAAAGTGACGTGGTCGTAATGGACTTTGCAAAGGCATTCGACAAAGTGAATCACAGCCTTCTCTGTCATAAACTGAAGCACTATGGTGTCAGGGGCCAGCTGAACACATGGCTTAGAAGCCTACTCCAAAATCGTCGACAGGCTGTGGTGGTGGACGGTGCATCATCGGACTTCATCCCGGTGAAGTCCGGAGTACCGCAGGGCTCTGTCGTCGGGCCGTCCCTGTTCCTCATGTACATAACGACCTTCCTGAGAAGGTGGAATCGGACAGCCACCTTTCTGCAGATGACACTCTTCTCCACAGAAACATCGCATCATCCGAGGATCAGGGCATCCTACAGGAGGACTTGCACTGACTGGAAGACTGGGAGAGCCAGTGGGACATGTCGTTCCACCCGAAGAAGTGCAACATCTTCAACATGACGTGATGCAGATCAGTGAGGGAGAGCTCCTACACCCTGCACGGCCACACACTGGAGACAGTCAGCTCCACGAAGTACCTCAGCGTGACGGTACAGAGCAACAGCAGCTGGGATGCACACATCGATGCCGTAGCTGCAAAGGCCAACCGCACACTGGGTTTCCTTTGTAGGAACCTGAAGATCGGCTCCACCACCATCAAAGAAAGAGCCTACAAGTCCCTCATCAGGCCCATCCTCGAGTACACCTCCACTGTATGGGACCCCCACCAAAAAGATGACATCAGCAAGCTCGAGGCAGTACAACACAGAGCGGCGAGATTCGTCCTAAACTGACACCGAAACACCTCAAGTGTCGGAAATATGCTGGAACAACTAAAGTGGCCCAAACTACAACAGCAAAGGAAAACAGCTAGACTCGCCATGCTCTACAAAATCCGTCACAACCTGGCCAAAGTCGAGACAAACAACCTCATATCAAAGAACAGAAGAGGGAGAGGCCACAACTAAGCATACAGAATACCATCATGCCGCACTGACTACCGGAAATTCTCATTCCTGCCACGTACCATCAGAGAGTGGAACTCACTACCAGAAGCTACTGTCACCGCTCCTTCCCTTGAGGTCTTTGCTTCAAGGATGACCCGAATGTCTTAAAAGCCCTGCCCCGCCATCAGCCAAAGTAAGGCAAGTGAGGGACTAGGGCTCTGCCGGTTGGGGCTTGACCCCGGGGGCTGCTTCGGTAGCCGGAAAGGCCTGGTCTTGATGCCTGAAACACATGATGGCTTCCCCCCCTCACCCCCCCCCCCCCCACCCCCCCCCCCCCCCTGGGCCCGCCATCTTTCTACCCCCTCCACCCCATCACCCCCTTTTTAGGCCTTAGGAAGGTGGTTTTTTTGTTTTTGTTTTTTTGTTTTTTTCTCCATGCTGCTGCGCTCCTCCCCATTATGGTGTCATAATGGTCAATGTGATGACTGTGGACACCTAACAGGAAGAAGAATTGTATTTTCACTTCCCAATGTATAAAGATGTGTCAGATTCTGTAAACATTAATTTGTCCAAATACAAATTGTTGGGAAAAAAGGACTTCCTTTAACTGCCCCAAGACTCATGGACCATCAAACAAATAGATCCTGTTTCTTGCTCTCACAGCCCCAACATCAGCTGCTTTTTAAAACAGTAACAGCCAGAGAGGAGATATCTGGAGATACATCTATATGATAGTATTCACTGCAGATCAAGGCACTTGAAGAAGAATGTTGGTCATAGTTGACATGATCGTTGGTTTAGGACGGGAGCTGACTGTATAATTTATCTTGCTTTCCATCTTGCCTGTCAGAGAAGAGAGTGTACATTTGTGTGTTTTTTTTGCAGGAGAATGCCTACTGTGTGTGTGTGTGTGTGTGTGTGTGTGTGTGTGTGTGAGTCACACAGACACACACACACACAGTCTGTAACTGTTGGTGCATTCCCCTTCTCAGCACTTGACAATAACTCCTTGTCCTTTCCACAGTATACAACTTGTAAACTGGTGTGGGAAAACTATGATCAGTATGAAGACGGACACTGCAGCTGCTGGGTTTACTGATGACACACAGTCCCATCCCACCAATCATCAGACCAGTTACTCATTGTAGGGCTGACTGCAGTCTGCTTGCACACTGAACAATAAACATTAGTGCCTTCAGCTGTGAGAATGACTTGGAACATAGATGTTCATCCCTCTGCTCCCACCTTCCCAGTGCCAGTTCCTGCCACAATGCGGGGATCTGGATGGCCTTCTTCACTACAAAGTCCCCTTTAGTTTAGTACAAGGTGTACTGGAGGGGACTTTGTACTGAAGGGGGACTTTGAAGTACAGGGAACCTTGTACTGAGAAGGATCTTGCATCTTGTATAGACGGGTCCTTGTACTGGAAGGGACCTTGTACTGAAGAAGAGGGACCTTGTAGTTGTATTCAAGAGCACCTGGTACTGAAAGAGACCTTGTACTGAAGGGGACCTTGTACTGATGGGAGAGCTTGTGCTGAAAGAGACCTTGTGTTGAAGGGGGGCGTTGAACAGAAGGGAGACTTTGTACAAAATGAAACTTTGTGCAGAAGGGGGGCTTAGGCTTTGTACTTAAAGGAGTATGGATGGGGACCTTGTTCTTTCTTTAACGTCTTTTCACTTTGAGTGATATTAGAAGGGGACCTTGTATAAAAGGCAAGAATTTCAACTTTGAATCCCATGACTTTTAGTATTTTTAAGTTTTCTGTGACGCCTTGATGGTGACTCAAATTTTCAAAATCCATGACATTTTTTTCAAAATCCATGACATTTTTGTTAAGTCCTTGAAACTTAAGAAAAAATATTCTTATCTTATTAAAAATTTTGCAAACTTTGAATGAAGCATATGTTATACTGAGTCACCCACGAATAGGGCATACATATACATATCATATATGTGTGTATATATATATATATATATATATATATATATATATATATATGTGTGTGTGTGTGTGTGTGTGTGCGTGTGTGCGTGTGTGTAACAGGTCAATGAAAACAAAAAAACTTAAAATGTGACCAAATGAAGGAAGCAACATTATGTGTCACCATAGTGCTCATTACCATAAATTACAACAGATCTATCATAATGCAGTTTTCTCAAATACTGAGTTAGTGGGTAGTATTTCTGTGGTAAACTCCCCAAAAGTGTGATGTAAACAAATATTTTATTCCACTTGTTTCCAGTCTCAACTTATTTGCTGCTACAGTACAACATTGTGTAAAAACCACAAAAATATAGAAGCAACATACTCTGCAGGGAACAAAGTGCAAGCTGCGGTTGACTAATTATCTAAACAAAGAAATTCCTCTTGCAGTTAATCTAAATGAAGAAACTATCAGCTGATCATCTTAAGAAACATAATCCAACTGGCTGTTTATCTAAATAGAATCTAAGATACATCATCTGATGATCTAAATGAAGAGTGTACTGCCCCACTTGGCAAATAATCTGGCAATAAAAGAAAGCCAGTGGCTGAGACATGAAATGTCATGCCTGTGCAAAGTAGTCTCCTCTCATCAATCGTAATTTCTCAGCTATTACTCAGAGCATTATGTCCCAGGACAAAATATTGAGGGACAAGCTCACTGACTTACATAATTTACCCACTGTAAATATATACACATTTTTTGTGTATGAAGTGCATGGGGCAATGGCAAAAGGAGCAAACATTTCACTCAAGTGAGAAGATATGACACAAAATACCATACCTGAATTACTTCCCTTCTTTTCAATCTCTTTGGATGCATACAAACTACAAGTTAAACATATCATTAAAAATCTGCAACTTTTGTATTCTGTATATTTTGCCTCCAAGTTCCCAGGACCTAAACTGATTATAACTATATAAGTTTGGGGACAAGGATTCTCTTGGACCAAAATTCACAAAAAAATATGACACAGCATTTATGATACAGAAAATATGAAAAAAGCTAAAGCTTTTTATGCAAACATATGCACAGACACACACTCAAATGTATACATACAGAGATGTGCAAACATAATCAAGTACCAAAACAGCTTTTAAAACAAATCATCCTGGAACTTGTTTGATTAATCAAATACAAACTTCTAAATCTACAGTCAATTCATTATAGTTAAAGGGAAAAAATGAAGGAGTCAAGGGCATACATACAAGTCAGTACACAAAGGTAAACACAAAGTCACACCACACGACACATGGTTGTACCTCTTGCCCTTAATGGCCTTATGCTGTGATGTGAGTAGATGGAGTTTGAGTGGAGGAATAGGGTCTGGGGGTGGGCTGGTAAAAATTGAGATGGATAGGGTGTTTGGGGGAAGAGGACAGAGAGAAAAATAACTGAATTCTTAAAATGGTTAAATCATGTTCTATTGTAAGTTACACATTTTGAATCAAAGAATGTGTTGTATTTTTTGGAAAATAAAATGCTAATTTACTATTGTACAAACTCATATTACCTTGTCACCCACAAGCAAATTTCCAGTGTCGATATTTTATGAAGACAATAAAGTGATTAACTGAATGAGTGAATGTTAAAGAGAGAACAGTGACAGGCTAGAGTTAACTGTTAATTGTGTGTGTGTGTGTGTGTGTGTGTGTGTGTGTGTGTGTGTGTGTGTGTGTGTGTATTATATACATCAATCTGTTAAATATTCCAAATTTTCGTAACAATCATGTACCTTCCTCAAGGGATAAGTTGTTTACATGTCACCAGGGTCACTCTTACGCAGCTTTTATGACACAAGCACACCATGATGTACATATATATACACACACACACATATTTATATATGTGGGCGAAACCTGGCATAGTGAAATCGCATCAAAACATGTACATCATGGCGTGCTTGCATCATATTAGCTGCGCAAGAGTGACCCTGGGAACATGTAAACAACTTATCCCTGGAGGAAAGAACGTGATCATTCCAATTATTTGGAATATATGACAGACTGATGTGTTGTTTTTTTCTTTTTTCCTCTTTATATATATAATGTGTGTGTGTGTGTGTGTGTGTGTGTGCATAGAGAGAGAGAGACAGATAAATAGACAGATAGGTAGACAGATAGATATATAAAACACAGTAATCTTTAAGTGCTCTGTCATTAATACACACACAAGTTTCAAGTTTTAATTATCCTTTCATTCCTATTGGAGTATGGAGGATTACTGTAAAATAATCTTTTCATGCCCAGAACAAACATTTCCAAATACACAACAATGTCACATAAAAGTTGAGAAAATACAAATGTCTTAACTCCAAAAGTATAGCTAGGCAACATTTGCAATTAAAATACAAATGTCTTAACTCCAAAAGTATAGCTAGGCAACATTTGCAATTCTAATTGTCTTACTTACAGCTAAAATGACTTTTCTGCCTCCTTTGAGCATATTACAAAAATTAAAAACTGATTTTGGAGACAAATATTTTTTTAGGAACATATCTATTTCGTAACAGATCATAATTGGGACTTCTTCTTCAGCGTTTGTGGGCTGCAACTCCCACGTTCACTCGTATATACGCGAGTGGGCTTTTACGTGTATGACCGTTTTTAACCCGCCATGTAGGCAGCCATACTCCGCTTTCGGGCGTAAACACATTCCATTATAAAATGAAACTCATCCCCAATCACAGACATGTTACAAACCTTACAAAGCCGTAACTCTCGTGGTATGCCTTTGTGTCTCCCTGTATCTATTTCCAGCTTATGATTACTACTTCGAAATCTGAAGAAGCTGATAATGTAATTATCAGGCATTTGACTTTATATTTTTCTCTACCAAATCCACTTTTGAAATTTCAATAAAACAAACATTTACTACTTGCCTCCAGAGCATGTCTCCATAGATTTTGAAAACTATCTCTCAAAGCAATGTTGACATTCTTGCAGAAAGATTCCCTCTCAAAGAAGAACTGAGCATCCCAAACACAGTCATACCCTGCTTCTGTTAAAATTTGTCTGATACAACTCATCCATTTTGAAGAATAAATACCAAGTATTTAATACCAAGTCAAGTAATATCAAATATATTTTCCCAGAATATTTTTCTGTGTTTGATATCACTAAGCTGGTCCAAAATTGAACTAATCTCATTTTCACTAACAAACTAATTGGATAAATACCAGTTTCTCCATAAACAATTTGGGTCATAGTATTTCTGTTCAGTTTGAACAAGCGTTTCAAAAATTTCAATTCTAATTTTTCAAGTATATCTACATTTTCATGACCCCATATTTCTGCACCATACAACAAAATAGGAACAATCATAGACTGGTACATGTCCAGAATGATATGTAAAGGTAAATGTTGATTTCTGGCTGACTGAAGTAACGAAAAGATAGCTTTTTGGCCCTGTTCATAAATCATTTTTTGAGCTTTGTAAAAAGTTCCGTTTCTACTAAATTCAATACAAAGATATTTAAAAGAATTGACAACATCCAAACATGCATCACCAAACTTAAAAACAGGCTTTAGCTTGTGTGTAGAATTAAATATCATCACTTTAGTTTTCTTTACATTGACCACTAGTTTCCTTTTTGAACAATAGTTGTGAAAAACATTGAGGGACTGTTATAATCCTTCTTTCGTCTCCGAAACACACACACACACACACACACACACACACACGTTTGTGTATATACAGAGATTACTGTTGAGTGAATATTAATGGCAGAGCAGTGATCAGATATAGATGAGTGAATGTGAATGACAAAACAGTGACAGGATACAGTTGAGTGTTGAGTAAATGTTATTGACACAGCACTGACAGGATACTGCTGCGTATTTGTCAATGACACTCGAGAGAGGACTTAGAGATTACTGTTGAGTGAATGTTAATGACAGAGCACTAACAGGATACAGTTGAATGTTGAGTAAATGTTAACGATGAAGCACTGACAGGACACAACTGAGTGTTGAGTGAATGTTAATGACAGAGCACTAACAAGATACAGTTGAGTGTTGAGTGAATATTAATGACAGAGCACTGACAGGATACAGTTGAGTGTTGTGTAAATGTTAATGACAGAGCATTTACAGGATACAGTTTTCTGTTGAGTCAATGTTAATGACAGAGCACAGACAGAATGACTGAGTGAATGTCAATGACAGAGCATCTAAAGCAGATTAATAATAATGCAAAGCACCTGGAGTAAATTTCTGGATAGTGTGCTATATAAACTGTATCCATTATTATCATTATTATTATAATGTTAATGATACAGCACTGACAGAATACAGTTGAGAACTCAGTAAATGGTAATGACAGTGCACTAACATGGTACAGCTGAGTGTTGAGTGAATGTTAATGACAGAGCCTGAACAGGACACAACTGAGTGAATGTTAATGACAGAACATGGACATAGTACAGTTTCAAGAGTGTTGAGTGAATGTTAATGACAGTGCACCAACATGGTACAGTTGAGTGTTGTGTGAATGTTAATGACAGCGCACTAAAATGGTGCAATCAAGTGTCGAGTGAATGTTAATGACAGAGCACAGACAGGATACAGTTGACTGTTGAGTGAATGCTTATGAATGACACAACACCAAGAGCAGATTAATGTAAAGCACCTAGATCAGAGTAGATTTCTGGATAGTGTGCTATATAAGTATCCATATTATTATGATTATAATGCTGATGATAGAGCACTGACAGGATACAGGACAGTATTTAGTAAATTATGTTAATGATAGCACAGTGACAATGGCAGGATACAGCTGAGTGTTGAGTGAATGTTAATGACACTTGACAGATCACTGACAGGATACAGTAGTGTTGAGTGAATTCAATGACTGAGCACTTACAGGATACAGTTCAGTGAATGTCAATGACACAGCACTTACAGGATACAGTTCAGTTTCAGTTTCAGTTTCAGGAGCTCAAGGAGGCGTCACTGCGTTCGAACAAATCCATATACGCTACACCACATCTGCCAAGCAGATGCCTGAACAGCAGCATAACCCAAAGCGCTCAGTCAGGCCTTGAAAAAAAAAAGAAAAAAAGAAGAAAAAAAAAAGGTGAACAACTACCACTACTAATAATATGTATAAGGCGCAAAAACTTGATAAGTTGATGAAGTCAACTATAAGTGTACATAAATAAGTAAATAAATAAATAAATAATAATTATAATATAAAAAAGGTAGTAATAATAATAATAATAAATAAAGAAATAAGACAACAATGATGATAAATAAGCAAATAAATGTAAAACATGAAGACACACATTCACACATACACCCACACATGCATAACAGATATGCACCAAACATGCAGTTTCACAGATATGAAAGCACAGTCAAATACACATAAATGTACATGAGCCCCAACACACACACACACACACATTACCCTGCACCTCCTCTACCCCCCTCCTCCACACACTCATTTCTAGGCTATGTATCACAGCTTCCACGGCACACACACACACACACACACAGACACAGATGAACACTTACTTGTACAAGCACACACACATACGCCCATATCCCCCACCCCTAAACACATATATACAAAGATATATACACGTGCGCACGTTCCAATATCCTGTTGCTCCCACAGTGTAGGCATGCATACACTTGCATACCTCATCCTCTACCACCACCCCCCCACACCCCCTCACACACACACACACACACGCACGTGCACAGAACTCTCCTGACACTTGTGTACACTTCCACCCTCGCGCATGCACAAATGCACTCAAACACACAGACCCACACATACACACAAACACACACACGCACAGAGGCTGCCACTGATTGGCCACAAGAGGGATGGGAAAAGATCTTTGATGCCAAGAACGTGGCGTCTAGTGTGTTGCTCAGTCTGTTGTATTTGGAAAAGCCCACAGAGACTCTGTTCTGTTCTGAAGAAATTTGCGCAATGTTGGTTTGGAAATGATGCCGATATTTGTTTGATTTGCAAAGCATCGTGCTCTACCTTTCATGTTTGACTTACGGCCGCTCCCTCTCTCTGCTTTTATTTCTTTGAGGCAATCGATGGTGTGATGGCCTTGTACCTGTTCTTTTTGATATTCTTTGACTTTTCTGAGGATTTCTGATTTTCCTAGATGTAGGCCGCTCGATGGTGTTGCGTTACCAGCAAGTCTGTCAGCTCACTCATTTCCCTTAACATCTGCATGTCCCGGGCAGTATGACCATGTGAGTTTTTTTATCTGAAAGTTGCGCGTTGCCTCACGCCACTCTGGGCTTCCCATTCCATTTTCAATTTTCTGTATGAGGTTCATTGAGTCGGTTAGAATCATGGCATGCTGGTTTCCGGGCGTATGGATGGATGATAGCCACTGGAGGGCATGTGCCACAGCTTCAACTTCCATCGTTAGGCTGGAGGTTGTGACTTTGTAGGCAGCATTCTCTTTCCTAATTGTTTTTCCATTTTGTTTCGCAGTGAATCCCCAACCGGATTGGTCTTTGGTGACTGAGCCATCTGTGTATATGATGATGTCCTCTTCTTTACTGTTTTCTTTTATGAGTAGCTTCACTCCCGCATCAGTTTTGCCCTCTGGCCATTCCCGACAATGTCTTCCTAGAGTGGGTGAAATGGCTGTATTGAATAGATGGTTGATGTTTTCAGGGTTTTTCTCCCATGCTTTTGTTTCTTTCAGGTCTTGTAGTCGGCATACTCGCTGGATTGTGTCTTCTGCTTGCCCCATCCATGATCTTCCTCGTCTTAGACGGCTGCCTTTTGGTTCTTTGACTGCGTCATGCAATGGGTTTTGAGGGTTTTCTAATGCTTTGAAGTAGGTCTTAACCTGTTCTGACTTGTTTCTGACCTGCACTGAAGGAACGTCAAGCAGGTATCGCATGGTTTCTGTGGGCGTGTCTTTTGTTGTTCCAAGGATCAGCCTCATAGCTTCATTTTGAACTCTTTCTAATTTTAGGAGGTTGCTTTGAGATGGTGTTGTTAGCCCAAGTCCGTAGTCGATCACACTGAAGACAAGTGATTGGTATAGCAGGAAGAGGTGGTGTTGTTCAATACCTTTGGTTGCCATTGCTTTTAAGACTGAAAGGCCCTTTTTGCATTTGAGAACAGTATTTTCCGTATGTTTTCTGAAGGTCAGCATCCTGTGGAAGTGTATTCCTATGTAGCGTAGGCATTCAGTTTTCTTGATCTGAATCCTGTCAAATGACACAGGTGGTGGTGATTTGCTTGCGGTTCTGTTGTTCAGGGTGCACAGCAACATTTGGGCTTTCGCTGGATTGATGGAAGATCCTGTGTCTTTGCACCATTGAGCAATATTGTTTAGTTGTTTCTGGACGGCTTTAGTTCTTTCCTGAGCATCTTTCAAAGCTTTGAAGACAAGGCCATCATCCGCAAGAGTAAGCACCCGAGCTATTCCATTGTTGTTTAAGTCTGCAAGGCCCTTCGTGTAGACATTGTAGAGGACAGGAGAGAGCGGAGACCCTTGTGGCAGTCCCATGGATAGTTTAGAAGGTGCAGACATCCAATCTCTGAGGCGTAGGATGACGGTTCTTTCCTGAAGCGCTGCTGCTATCCATCTTGTCAGTGTCAAACTTACTCCTTACCTTAGTAGCAGCTCCATGAGGTGCGCAAACTGGACTTTATTGTAGGCATCTTCAAGGTCGATTGCTACTGCTAGTGTTTCTTCTTTCCTTTGAAATCCTTCATACACCTCATATGCAAAAGCAGCTGCATTTTCCCATGTGGACTTGCCTGTTCTGTAACCACCTTGATTTGAAGGGAGAATGTGCCTGTGTTCAAGATCCCTTGCAAGTTTCCTGGCTATCATGCGTTCCATGAGCTTTCCAGCAATGTTTTGCATGGTTAGGATCCGGTAGTGCTTACCTGATGATGGTCCTTTCCTGGTTTTGGTATGGGTTTTAAGAAGCTGTGTGTCCAGTCCTCCAGCACATGTCCATTGTGGAAACTGTTTTGATATAGATTGAAAAGTTTGCTTTTGTCTTCTTCCGATAGCTCCTTGATGTCCGAGTTGCGAACTTTGTCTGGGCCAGGAGCTGATTCTTTCTTGCATTTAGCTATTGCTTTAGATCATCTATTGTCAAGTCATCATCGGGTCCAGTCTGCATAAGGGTTTGGTTTAACTCCTCAACATATTTCTTTTTCTCATCTAAGTTTCTTTGATCACTCTGTTGTATGAAACGTTTGAGCAGGGCGGATCCTTTTTCTTCGTTTGTTTTAAGCTTGGTTCCGTCAGTGTCTAACATGTCTGGGGTTGTTGTTGTGCAAGTTTTCCCTTCCATGCAACAATAAATTGCCAGAACTCTGTCAATGTTGTGTCATAACTGAGTGCCTCGCAAAACTGTTTCCACTTGTCATTTTTGGCCTCTTGAGCAATGACTTCAAACTGTTTAGTTTTTTCTTTCATTTTTGTTTCAATATCTTTGTCCGGAGATGGTTTTGTTCTTTCTTTTTGCCAAAGTTTGACAGCCGCATGTTTTTCTATCCAGGCTCTGTGTGTGTCGGTATTCCACCATGGGGGCTAAATAGTTTGCATCCTGTTCGGTGCCGTTCTTTTGTTTCTTCTGCGTCTTAATTTTTCGATGACGGTTGTCTCTTTGGTTTCATACTGAAATGGATCACACGGTTTCATACAGGGTTTATCTGACAGTTTCTGTAGACTGAAAACTACCGGGAGGTGGTCACTGCCTTGGTGTGGAAGTGTCTCTGCATTCATTTCTGCTCTGAATTTTGGAGATGTTACAGCGATGTCGATCCCACTGTCACTGTCCCCTTGTCTTGTTCCAAGGCGAGTTGGGGATGTGGTTGTTAATGGGCTGAGAAGAATTCCCCCTATCATTCCTTCAAGTGCGAGTCCTTGTGGGTTGGTGTTCCGCTGGTCCCATAACTTCGATCTTGCATTAAGGTCTCCACAGATAATGACTGAGTCTCCAAATTTGTTATCTATTTCCTCTAAAAAGGCCCAATCCTCTTTTGTTGTGCAGGTTCCTGGGTGAACATAGGCATTGATGAGCACGATGCTTTTGTGAATTCCGTCAGGTTTTTCAAGACGCACCCCCACTAGTTCACATGAGTTGCTACACCATTTCTCTAGATTTATGGTGGAAACTTTGTTTTTTAGGTTTCTGTTCAGTATGATTGCTACTCCTCTTCCTTCATTCCTTTGAAAGACTGTGAAATTCTCAAAATGTATTGGTCTGTCTGCACTTGTCCTGGTCTCTTGGAGACATAAAATGTCAAAATCATATGCCAATTTCTCAATTGTTGAGATTCTCATTCTCGCGCTGGAACAATTCCAACTGCCGATTCTAAAGAATTTCTTTGACAGCTGCTCCGCTTTTGTCATTCTGCTACCTAAGCACAATCTTTTCCCACCTCTTTTGCCACGCCTGTTTTGGGGTTTTGGGGATCTGAATTTATGTCACGTGCTATGCAGCTGATCCCCGAGGTGCACGCGAGACAGGGTTTTGTTAGTATCCATAGAAGGGTGTTCTATGTGGTGAGGGAAAATATACAGTTCAGTGAATGTCAATGACAGAGTACTGACAGGATACAGTTCAGTGTATGTCAATGACAGAGCACTGACAGGATACAGCTGAGTGAATGTTAATGACAGAACACGGACATGGTACAGTTAATTGAATGTTAATGACAGAACACGGACATGGTACAGTTAATTGAATGTTAATGACAGAACATGGACATGGTACAGTGGAGTGAATGTCAATAACAGAGCATAGACAGGACACATTTGAGTGAATGTTAATGACAAAGCACTGACAGGATACAGCTGATTGAGTGTTAATGACAGAGCACCAACAGGGAACAACTGAGTGTTGAGTGAATGTTAATGACAGAGCACAGAGTACAGCTGAGTGTTGAGTGAATGTTAATGACACTTGACAGTGCATTGACAGGATACAGTTAAGCACTGAGTGACTGTCCGTGCTCTGTCACGGACAGGACAAAGTTGAGTGAACGTCAATGACAGAGCACTGACAGGACACAGCTGAGTGAATGTTAATGACAGAGCACAGACATGATACAGCTGAGTGAATGTTAATGACAGAGCACAGACATGATACAGCTGAGTGAATGTTAATGACAGAGCACAGACATGATACAGCTGAGTGAATGTTAATGACAGAGCACAGACATGATACAGCTGAGTGAATGTTAATGACAGAGCACAGACAAGGTACAGTTGAGAGTTGAGTGAATGTTAATCAAAATGACAGAGCTTGGCAGGACACAGGTGAGTGAATGTTAATGACAGAACACTGACAGGACACAGCTGAGTGAATGTTAATGACAGAGCACAGACATGATACAGCTGAGTGAATGTTAATGACAGAGCACAGACATGATACAGCTGAGTGAATGTTAATGACAGAGCACAGACATGATACAGCTGAGTGAATGTTAATGACAGAGCACAGACATGATACAGCTGAGTGAATGTTAATGACAGAGCACAGACAAGGTACAGTTGAGAGTTGAGTGAATGTTAATCAAAATGACAGAGCTTGGCAGGACACAGGTGAGTGAATGTTAATGACAGAACACTGACAGGACACAGTTGAGTGAATGTTAATGACAGAGCACTGACCATGGCCCAGACAGCGTAACAGTACAATGAATCATTAAAACCTTACCCTGAGGCGTGTGGCCAGATCCCGCACTTGTTCCTCTGACACTTTCCTCTGGTGGACCAGGTCCACTTTATTGGCACACAGGATCATGGGGTACGAGTCTCTGGAAGTGGAAAAGCCAATGTTAATATTTATAGTATCATACATTAAAAAAAAAAAAAACAACTAGCAAGAGAGCAGCGCTGTACATCATTGGTAAAGATAAAAAGTAATCTAAAAAAACTGACTTGATTTCACCTTTCTTAACCCTTAGCTTCACTTTCAGCACTGCAAGGATTACAGCCTCTGCAACCTGTTAAGATTTTTTTTTAACCTTCGCTGGCTGTCGCTTTTGACTTCACACGGAAGCTCATGTGGGTTGTCCACGACCCATACCGCTGTTGCTTTTGACTACACACAGAAGCTTATGTGGGTCGCACATGACCCATACCTTTAAAGAGACAAAAACCTGTATATTCCTCCAAAGCTTGTGTGGGTTGTGCACGACCCATACTTTGTAAAGAGACAAAAACCTGTATATTCCTCCAAAGCTTATAACAAAATATAGAAAAGGAAAACATATCGTAACAACTGATTACACACACATGCACTCACACACGCACACACAGACTCACACAAACACATACACTCAGAAGAAACACATGCTCACACATTCACACACATGCACATACACACACACACACACACACACACACTCACACACAACTGATCACACACACAAACACATAACATCACATGCGCAGACATACAAACCCTACTTATGCACACATAGAGAGAGAGAGAAACTGAGACAGAGAGAGCGACTGAGACAGAGACAGACAGCGAGACAGAGAGAGAGATGACTCATAGCATCCTATACGCACACAATCAAAGATATTCAGTCACACAGGAACATGCTGTTAGAGAAAGGGATGGAAGGGGGTTATAGCTGAAGACAGGCGAAAGGGACGGGGTGGGGGGGTGAGGGGGGTTAGTGGGAGAGTAGTGGGGTAGTGAGGCTACTCAAAGTAAAACTTCTTTATTCTCCTTCACTAATTGCAAATTAAACCTTCTGAAATCACTATTAAAAAGGTATGGGTCGTGCATGATCCACACAAGCTTTCGAGGGGTGACCGCGTTTTTTCCTCTTTAAAAAGCATGGGTCATACACGACCCACACAAGCGTCCGTGTGTAGTTAAAATGCCACCTTTAATTACTCATTAATTAATTAATTAATTTTTTTCATTTGGGGGCAAAAGTTGGCCTTTTAGGTGTAGGAAGCATTTCTTAAATTTCGTAGAAAAATATTCAGAATTGGCTGAGATTTTTGCGGTTTTGTACCCTTCTGGGTCGTGTACGACCCACGGTAGCCAGCGAAGGTTAAACAAAGGAAAAAAAAGCAACAACAACAACAAAAGACAAAAAAAGACAGTGATAACAGTAAACCACTGCAATATTACTTCACCATCAATGTTTAAAACAAACATATATATATATATATATATATAACTACTAAAAGTACTAAAAAAAAACCCTCCTGATCTGTGCATAAACTTTAGTGAAGATGGCAACAGGCCCTTAAAGAATTGTCATTTTCCAGGTTAACAGAACTTTATGCTTTGTTGAAAGGACAAACTGTGTTGCACCAGAACTGTGTGATTAGTGATCTGATGCACACTGCACGTAAAAATATCATGCATGCAATGGTACTTGATCACCACTCAAGCATAGTGCAAAAAAAGAGTAAAGTTTAAAAAAACAAACAAACTAAGATTAAAAACTGTCATGGCTTATACAGATGACACAAACACAAAGACCTGGACCAAAACCTGATCAACAACTCCTCCTCCTAACTACTGAAGCCATCATATGTGACATCCTCACAGGAATTACATAACAATTATGAAGCAATGAAATAAATGAAAAATTTTCCATGAAAAGAAAATTAATTTCATACTGTGGACAGTAATTTTTCAAAATTCATTGCCAGAAAAATTAATCATACACATGTATAGATCTACACTGAGACTGACCTGTCTTTGACCCGGAGAATCTGGGTGTGGAAGTTAACCATGTTGTCGAAGCTGCGGCGATCTGTGACAGAGAAGACCAGCAGAAAGCCATCACCCTTCCTCATGTACTGTTCCCTCATGGCGCTGAACTCCTCTTGACCAGCTGTGTCCAGCACTGGAATAACAGCCAGCAGAATAAAGAGTAGTGCTCAGTGAAATTGGTTAAACATAACAAATAAAGGATTTATCATGATAAAGGCTAACAATTTTGTTAATTAAAGAAAAAAACATAAAAAAACAACAACACAACAACAAAATATGTATGCATTATAATTTGGATGTATCCATTTTTCTCTCTCAATTCCATGACACAATAGCAAAATGTATCAAAAGTATTCCCAAAGTGAAACACTCATAACCTGTCAATGACCAAACTGATACAATCTTTCTTTCTCTATGGGTTTTGTTTGTTTGCTTGTTGTTGTTGTTTTTGTTTGTTTGTTTGTTTGTTTGTTTGTTGTTGTTTTGTTTTGTTTTGTTGTTGTTGTTTTTTGGGGGTGTGGGTGTGTGTTTGTTTGTGTGTGTGTGTGTGTGTGTGTGTGTGTGTGTGTGTGTGTGTGTGTGTGTGTGTGTGTGTGTGTTAGTAAAGTGCAGATTGTTCCTGAACATAAAAAACAAACACAAGTAATTTAATATGCATTTGATTCAGGTATTTCGGATTTAATGTTTTAAGTACTTGAAGCATTTGGTTTAAAAAATGGGATATTATAAGTAAATGGATAGTAATATTAGTAATAAAATCTTGTGTTCTTGTCAATGGTCTGGTCTCTAGCTGGTTCAGTGCGGTATGAGGGTGCAGACAGGAAGACCCACAACCACCTTATCTATAGATAGATCATCTTATGTGTTGAGGTACTGGTAATAATGACATACAAAAATAAAGATGTACAAGGTATAATGATTAATAATACAGAACATAAACTTTCTGAATATGCAGACGATACTGAATTTCTGTTACCTGGTAACAAAAAAGTGGAAACTTTTGGGAGTGAATTCTGAGAAAACAAATGCAATCTGGCTTGGGAGCACAAAAAATTATAATGTTCATTACTTGGACTGTTGGAGCATGAAGACATAGAATGGAACCCATCGAAGTTTCAGATCTTAGGAGATTGGTTCACAAATGATTTACAAAAGGACATTGGTTCACAAATGATTTACAAAACTGTAACTAGTATTTGCAGCTGTGACAAACGTGTTCAAGATCTGGATAAGAAGACTGTTTTTTCACTAATTCTATCAAAACCAATTCGTCTGTGGATTTTGGTACCAAACAATGAAACAATTTTTGTCACAGTTTGACTTTGCAAAATAACTGATATGATCATTTTGTGTGAAGCAAAAAGCAGGATAAAATCAACAGAAAAACAGTGCATAAAATTAAAAACATCAGAACTGAAAACATTTGCAGCTCCATTAAATTGAAAATAAACTTGGATGAAATTATGAATACAGAAAGTTAAGACTGATATAGAAAAATATTGCTATGGCCAGTTTTCCTTAAAGGATAATTTCCAAATGTATGGGCCAGAAATAGCACTATATAATATTGTTTTTGAAATCAAATATGTTTTGGACAGATGTATTTACCACATACAAGGATTTTTTTTCTATAAAATTCAAATGTAAGAACTCTGCTGAACATGCAGAGCTAGTGCTTTATAATCAAAGAATACAGACACTGAGATAGGGATAAAAGATTATAAAGGGTGAAACATTGGTCCAGGAAAGGAGTACAATGTATTGCACATTTTCTGCTGTAAAAATGTGGACATTTTCTTTCTTATGAGAATGTCAAGCACAAATATGCTGACGTAAAATGATAAATTTAATTACTTTTTCTAGTTATAATCAGTAATAAAAAGACTACAAACAGTATATAAAAGAGTACAACAGTTGCATGATCACTGCTTAACTATAAAAAAAGAAGAAGAAGAAGAGTGCATCAGTGCAACAGTGTCTTTGCTGAATAGCTTATTATTATTATCATCATCATCATGAATCTTTTAAAAAATATATATCTAATTACGGCCAATCTACATTCTCTGGGATGAACTTAGTTGAGACTTTAAACCACATGCACATAAATCAATATGTGTATATTCTCATAGTTTTAGTTTCTGGAACAGATTACAACAGACATGTAATGAGGTTGTAGCTGAGACACTGTGTATGATCTCATTTTCAAAGTGTTTTTCACCATCGGAAAGAGTAATTAAAAGCACAAGTCTACACCAGCCACAGGCAATATTATGAATGAAAATGACATTACTGTACAATGTTATCACTACATTATATTGTACAATAATTTTAATTTTCATTTAGCATACACACATGATATATTCAAACACAACACACACACACACACACATATGGATTTCCATCATATACCACCAGTTATCTTTTAGATGTTTGGAGGAACTGGCAAATCAAACACAAGACAGTGCATTTTTTAGGTTAGTTCAGGCAGTTTGTTCCAGTACGGTGAAATCTTGTCAGTAAAGGAGAATTTTCACCAAAATGTTAAATCTAACATGGTAATATACATAATGAAAAGATAATTTAATCAATCCAAGACACATGAGTACCAGTATTGAAGAACAACCTATCTGTGAGGGGATGGATATCATTATAATAGCCATAAATGTATTATTTTGAGAATGATTCCAAGCCCCAGTTGACTGAGTGATAGAGAATTGTTAATGATAACTGATACGTAAAATTGGAAGACAAGGAATGCCACCACCTACCATCCAAAATACAACACTGTCCATCGATCTCAACGTGTTGAATATACGAATCCTCAATCGTGGGATCATAATCCACCACAAACATCTTCTGAAAGAATTGTATCGTCAATGCCGACTTGCCCACACCACCATCACCCACCACCACCAGTTTGTAGATAGAGGCGTTGTCGTGTGGCGGTTTGTTGGCCATGCTGAGAACGATGACTTCAGCCTCCCCGCACAGTCACTTGCTGTTAAGCCCTATTCACAAACAGAGCGTACACAGTATCACCGTGCGTGGATTCAGTCCGTTCTGAAGCTCACCGCCCCGTTGCTACTGCCAGAACCTCTCAAACAAAACACAAGATGAAGACCTTGTCGAATCAATACACATTGTTTGCACACAGTTGTTGATACGTAACGAGAGAAGCTTCTCATTCCCGAGTTGTCAAAGAGCCCATGAGTGAGCATGCAGACCTATGTGTCAGCTGTTGGGTGAATCACGATACACTCAGGGCAATTTGCGGGGATTAACTCTCATACACTGCTGCAGCTCCAGCATCAGTCCGCACGGCCTTCACCGAACAATTAGCGCGCAAGTTCCGCTTCCGGGTACCATAGTTAGATGCACTGTGAAATGTTGGTACATGCATAAACACTCTCTCTCGCTGTAAAAACAGCTTCTTCAGGCAAGGGTACAGAAGTGAAAACTTTACAGGCTGCCGGTTAAATAACAACCAGTGAGTAAAAGTCAGGTAAAACTGAGGTAACAACTGAGCAGGTAAAAACATGCTGCATACAAAACAATTACAAAATAGCCTACTGTTGTTGATATTTTTATATTTTACCGGTCTTGGTACCTCAGTGCTTTCTGCAAGGAGCGGAGCCCAGGACACGAAGTGAGTGTGAACTATCTGTGTGTATCACATATCAAGCACACATCTGAATTCCACAACACATTACGAATCAACGTAATGGGACTCCGCCGGTGCGAAACCATGAAACTATCACTGATACTCATTAAAAAGATTTCCAATTTAGACTCAGACTATAAACAAGCAAAATTCATATTCTCCTTGTAGTCATATGTGTGTATGTTGATATGTAAATAGTCATTGGGTTGTGAATTTTCCCTGCTGTGACTGAGAAAACATGATTGGCATCTCTTGCTATAGGGGATAATAGTACACTGCCAATGCCGAGGTTTCGGAGTCCACTGGGGACGACTTGAAACTGCGTTCATATCAGGCATACTTCTCATCTTCTTCTTCCGCGTTCCCTAGCCACGCTGGACTTTCAGTCCGGTCAGGACCGACGGCGAAGTCTGCGATCCGCCGCAGGGACCCCGCCGGTCCCCACAGTTTTTCCTTGAGCTCCACCGGGCTGGGCCCTGCCTGGCGTCTCAGAGAGTTGAAGGTGGGGCAGGACTGCAGGATATGGGAGGGGGTCTGTGGGCTTGTGCCACAAGGGCACTGGTCAGTATTTGATATCTTCAGACGGTAGAGATGGGAGAGGAGCGGACAGTGTCCCGTTTGCAGTCTGAAGATTGTGACCTGTGCCGCTCTGTCCAGCACATGCCGTCTTTTTCGTCTTCCGGCTCGATGTCCAGACGTTGGCGCCATGCTTTCCTGAAGCTGTCTCTCAATATTGCCTTTGCCTCGCTTGTAGGGTGGGCTAGTTGTTCTAATTTGCTGCCTACCTTAGATAGGCGGTGCGCCTCTTCATTGCCCTCTATGCCACAGTGGGAGGGGATCCACTGCAGCACTACAGCAGTTCTCTGTTTGAGGAGATAAAGTTCTTGCCTGATGTCTCTTAAGATCTGCTCTCCTCCTGGCGCCTGGAGACTCTGCAGGATACACACACACACACACACATATATATATATATGTATATATATATATATATGTGTGTGTGTGTGTGTGTGTGTGTGTGTGTGTGTGTGTGTGTGTACACAAGGTTATTGCCTTTTCAATCTGTGTGAAACACTACTTTGATTTTAAAAAATTTATACTATACGTTTATAATGCATGTTACTTCTGTTTCTTCTTCTTTTTCTTGAAAAAAACTGAATATTCATGCTTTTGTTGTCACTTACATTTTTCAACGGTATATATATGTATCAATATGCACGTTACTTCTGTTTCATTTTCTTTGATAAACTGTTATTTATGCATGAGCTATTAGTTGTTTTCTTATACTTGCTACCCTCCCCCTCCCCCGTCTCTCTCTCTCTCTCGTCCACCTGCGTCAACTTGTGAGGCTTACACTCAAAGCACAACAACAACAACAACAAAAAACAAAAACAAAAACAAAAACAAAAAACAAAAAAAAAACAAACCCGAGACAATGTCACACTCTGCTTAGACCACTATATAGGTTTCATGCTGGAGCACGCATTTAGTATACAATTTCTTTCTTTTGTCTTGATTTCTTTTCTGTCTTTTCCGGCTCACCTTTCAGATGTTTTGTCCATCTGTTCATATTCTCGACCTCTCGTTCACCAGCAGAGCACTGCACCCGAGCTGTGTGTGTCAAAGAGCACGATAAAGACCTTTACGGGGTACTCCCTTTTCGTCACCGGCCCTTTACAGTTAAATACGTTACGTAAGATATTCACCATATCAAGTCAACAGTTGCAGTCAAGAAAGCATCAAAAGCTTACCCGTGTGACATAACCCAAATTAACCACACGACTACCACCACCGCCACCACCCTTATGCTCTCTCTCTTCATTCAAATTGATACATACATGCTCTCAAGCCAGCTTCAGCCGTCCACTCACTGGCTTTTACTAAAACAGTATATTTTATTGAACTGGATTTTTGCTTGCTGTTAATGTATTTTACATGTGTACTTACTCATCTTGGGAAGTAATTAATTTTAAGTGCGATGAAGAGATATGTGAGTCTGAATAGTGTGTGTGTGTGCGCGCGCGCGCGCGCGTGTGTGTGTGTGTGTGTGTGTGTGAGTCACACACACAGAGAGAGAGAGAGAGAGAGAGAGAGAGAGAGAGAGAGAGAGAGAGAGGAAACGAAACAAAACAATACGAATTTCATTTCAAGATGGCAGTGGAATAAGCATTACTACTTTTTATTTTATTTTAGTCTTCAGCATTGGGCAAAAACAAACTAAAAACATGTCAAAAAAGGAAAAAAAGGAAAAAGAAAGAAAGGAAAAAAAAGAAGAAAACAGTCATTCACAGGTCACATTCCACAGAGAGAGAGAGAGAGAGAGAGAGAGAGAGAGAGAGAGAGAGAGAGAGAGAGTACATACTGAATGATCATCAGTACATCTTTGGATTGGTGGTCTCAAATCTTTAAGATTCATAAGAGAATAATGAAATTTCTCTTTAAATTTTTGAAAAGTTCAGTTCACTTTTTAAATTTTCGGGAACATGATTCCATACCCAACCCCCAGAATATGTAAGACATGATTTACTTAACTTGAAGTAATGGTTGTGAACGGAAGATTAATTTTATGCTAGTGTCGATAATCATTAAAAGTGAAAATATTTAGTAACGAAGACGAAGCATTACCATGGGATATTTATGGACGAAGAGGTCTTTATTAGATAAAAGTCTAGCCTTGCGCGGGAGGACGTCTACTTGGTATTGTCAGAAGTTGTCAGAGAGGTTGATTTGTTAATATTTAAAACAGCACTCTTGTGGACCGGATGCTTATCAATGGTTTAAGCAGATTATTGCTGGCAGAATGCCAGAGTATAGAAACATAGTCTAACAGATTGAACAAACGAATGAAAGAATAGTTTCATTGCGTGTGAGTTAAAATGATATTTATTGTTTTTTTTACTGATATATTTTTGAAGCAAGAGAGAGACAGACAGACAGACAGACAGACAGACAGACAGACACAGAGGAGTAGATAGTGACAGTTTTAAACAGTTATGGATATGGTTAACTGTACACTGGCTCCCTGTCTTGTGACCCTGCTCACAAAGTAGAAACTCTCCTAAGGGTTCACACAGTGGTACAGGAGTTGTGGGTTTTATCACACCAGTTGCAGAACAAAGGAACTGTGAATATGCTGTACCACACAGCAACACATGGAACCCAACCTGCCACCGCTTAAAAAAAAGGGTGAAAAAAAGACAGAAAAAAAGTATACTCTTCCGCTGTACGTGAGTCACACATGGGGACTCAGCATTTATTTATAGATTGTGTTGGAGAAATTCAGATTGCCTTTTCTGGGTTGTTCAATCTATTTCATACTGTTGTTTTCCAGACATTTTATACAAACTTCTTACGCTTAAGTCTGATCTTTACCTTTCTTTGTCATACTTGTATTTCTTGTTGTCTTCGGCGAAAATTTTCTCGAAGAGAAGACAAATTTTCATGAGGAACACAAAGCAGAAGTCACGCCCCCCCCACCCCCACCTTTCTCTCTCTCTCTCTCTCTCTCTCACATACACACTCGCGCGCGTGCGCAGGTACACACACACAAGTTCACACACACACACACACACACACACACACAAGTTCACACACAGTGGCGCACACACACAAAGACACACTAATGCGCGCGCGCGCACATACTACACACACACACACACACACACACACACACACACACACACACACACACTGACACTGATAGACACGCGCGTGCGCGCGCGCGCGTGTGAGGAGGCGCGGCCAGTTTGTGACGTCTGATGCCATCCATCAAAAACTGCGTTGTCGCTGGGTTGCTTCCGTGCAGGTCACAAATAGAAAGCACTCCGTTACCGTTCTCAGTTCTGCTCATTTGGACATGCTTGTTTGCTCTCTCTCTCTCTCTCTCTCTCTTCTGTGAGTGAGTGAGTGTGTGTGTGTGTGTGTGTGTGTGTGTGTGTGTGTGTGTTTGGTTGTGCGGCTGTGTTGTACTGTACTGACAAGTAATCTTAACAAACATAGAAAGCAAAACAAAACAAGAAACAAAGTGGGGCACAAACACAAAAGGGCACTGTGTATGGGGACTTGGGACGATAATTATGACGGATAACCGAGAACACAGAGACGAAAAAGGAGAGCACTGAAGGACAGGTAGGGATGACCGAGAATAAATTGTAAATCTCAACAGTAATATAAAGCATGCGAATTACAAAATAAAAGGACCAATCAAACGTAGATGCCACCTGGACTTGATTCAAACATTAAAACATTTTCGATGTAAAATCAATTATTAAAAACATTTTCTTTAGACACTAAAAATCCACACTCAAATATTTGTTTTACAACTTTCTTTTAATTTTTTTTTAATGTTTATATTATCTGTTGCCATTGGATATGATTTAGGCTAATGGTGGCAGGTTTATTGAGTTTCATTAGCAGTGGTTGCAGTAGCAGTTGTAGCAGAAAGAACAGCAGTAATGGCACCAACAGTAGTTGTAGCAGTAACAGTAGTAACAGAAGCAGCAGCAATAGCAGCAGACGGAAACAGAAGAGCAACTGCAGCAGCAACAGCAACCGTGACAACAAAAGCAGCAGTAACAGTAGTAGCAGAAGCAGTAGCAACAACATCAGTAGCAGTAGTAATAGTAGCAACATCAGCAGAAATAACAGCAGAAGAAGCCTGAGCAGCAATAGTAGCGGTAACAGAAGCAGCAGTAACAACACAACAAAATGCAGCAGCAGTAACATTAGTAGCAGGAACAGTGCTGACAGTAACAGCAGCAGAAGCTACAACAGTAACAATGAGCAGTAGTAAAGTTGTATTAGTGTGTGTGTGTGTGTGTGTGTGTGTGTGTGTGTGTGTGTGTGTGCGCGCGCGCGCGCGCGCGAGTCTGTGGATACGATGCTTTGGTGCTGGTGTGCCTATTAAGATATGCACGAGCACGCGATTGAGAGTACACATTGTATTTAAACCAGCCAGAGTACGTTTCAAGTGCGTGCATAATTATCATCGTGTCCCCACTATCTGATTTGTGCAGCTTGTGTGTCTCTGCCCCTGTGGCTGGGAGAACTCCACCATGCCACACAATTAAACGAGGGAGTCACAGTTACATAATTGTGCCAGTCGGTCGCGCGAGAAGGGCGTGGGTGCACGTGGTTGCAGTGCGTGGGACTGGGAAGTATAGTGTGGCGGTGGATGTGGCCCAAGTACAGGCCCAATTGTTAACAAGCACCGCTCTCCGAGTGGTCCCGGTTAATTGCCGTTCGCGGCCACACGTGTGAGTGAAGGGCTCTCTTTGTTGGTCAGGGGACAGCACTGTTCCATGCCAAGTGCCGGTTCTTGCGTCAGTACAGCTCGGAACAGAACAGCTGTTGTCACACAGCTTGCTGCGTGGCCTGTTCGGCAGTGTCTGTGGTGTTCATTTCACAATAATAATAATGATGATGATGATGATGATGATAATCATAACAACAACAACAACAACAATAATGATGATGATGATAATTATCGTGATGATAGTAGTAGCAAAACCAACAACAACATCGCAATGATGATGATTATGATCATGATGATGATGATAATAATAACAAAAAACTAAAGTTTATAAAAACCTTTTTGGTGGTAGATCCAGTGAATCCTCTTTGTTTAGTGCGATACGACGTAGTCAGTTTCGAACCACAGGCCCGTTGTCAAGTGATGAAAAGAGGACAGTGTGGATAGGAAAGCCAATGTGAGAAATGGGTGATGACATATCACTACTTTTTGTTTTGATGGACCATGCACACTAAACACTTGCTGATCACCATTCAGTGCAACACACACACACACACACACACACACACACACACACTATATATATATATATATATATATATATATATATATATATATATATATACATATATATATATACATCATGGCCTGGCTTCGCTGACGAAGATCTAGGAAGGGCGTTGTCCACGTCTGATGCAGGCACGCTCATGGCTGACAAGGCCAATGCGGGAAAAGCAGAGTCGGCCGCAGCGGTTGCAAGGGAAAGTCTGGTCTGGGTTCGCGGCTGCAGCGTCGTGGTTCTTCCTCCTTCTGCGTTTGTCCTCAAGGCTGGCCCTGCGGTTGTTTTCGAAGGAGGAGACAGCTTGGTGGATGGTGCGTCGCCAGGTCTCTCGATCAGCGGTTACTGCGGACCACTGGCGATGGTCAATGTGACAAGCACCGAGAGCTTTCTTCAAGGAGTCTTTGTATCTCTTCTTGGGTGCTCCTCTGTCACGGTGGCCAGTGGACAGTTCGCCATACAGCGCGATCTTGGGCAGGCGGTGGTCCTCCATCCTGGACACGTGCCCTGCCCAACGTAGCTGGGTCTTTAGCAGCACTGCCTCGATGCTGATAGTCTTTGCCTGCTCCAGGACCTCGACATTTGTGATGTAGTCACTCCAGTGGATGCTGAGGATGGTGCGAAGGCAGCGCTGGTGAAAGCGATCAAGCAGTCGTATGTGGTGCCGGTAGGTGACCCAGGTTTCGGAGCCATACAACAGCGTGGGCAGTACAACAGCTCTGTACACGCTGATCTTTGTGTCTTTCTTCAGGTGTTTGTTGTTCCACACTCTCTTGTACAGCCTGCCGAATGCGCTGTTTGCCTTTGCAAGTCTGTTGTCAATCTCCTTGTCGATCTTGGCGTCAGACGAGATGGTGCAGCCTAGGTAGCTGAACTGGTGGACCGACTTCAGCTCTGTCTCACCGATGTTGATGTGAGGAGCGTGGAATTCTTCCCGTGGGGCAGGCTGGTGGAGAACTTCCGTCTTTTTCAGACTGACTTCTAGGCCGAAGAGCTGCGCAGCCTCTGCGAAGCAGGACGTTATACGCTGCAGGGCCGCTTCTGTATGGGCGACGAGGGCAGCATCGTCGGCAAACAGAAGCTCTCTGATGAGTTGCTCCAGTGTCTTGGTGTGGGCCTGTAGCCGCCTCAGGTTGAATAGGCTGCCATCAGTGCGGTATCTGATGAAGATACCGTCGTCGTCGCCAAGATCTTCAGTGGCCTGTTGGAGCATCATGCTGAAGAAGATCGTGAAGAGGGTCGGCGCGAGGACACAACCTTGTTTCACTCCATTTCCAATTGGGAAGGGCTCCGAAAGGTCGTTGCTGTGTCTGACCTGTCCACGCTGTTCCTCATGTAGTTGGATGACCATGCTGAGGAATTTTGGGGGGCATCCTAGACGTTTCATGATCTCCCACAGACCTTTTCTGCTCACGGTGTCGAAAGCTTTCGTGAGATCGACGAATGTCGCATACAGTCCTTTGTTCTGTTCCCGACATTTTTCTTGTAGCTGTCTGAGAACGAAGACCATGTCAGTGGTGCCTCTGTTGGCTCTAAAGCCACACTGACTCTCTGGGAGATGTTCTTCGGCGATAGTAGGCACCAGCCGATTTAGGAGGACTCTGGCGAGGATCTTGCCTGCGATGGAGAGCAGAGTTATCCCCCTGTAGTTGGAGCAGTCCGACTTTTCTCCCTTGTTTTTATACAGGGTGATGATGACTGCGTCACGGAGGTCCTGTGGTAGTTTGCCTTGCTCCCAGCAGCAGACAAAGAGGTTGTGGAGTTTGGAGTGTAGTGCTGGGCCTCCATTCTTCCACGCCTCCGGCGGAATTCCGTCAACCCCTGCTGCCTTGCCACATTTCAGCTGTTCAATGGCCTTGACAGTCTCTTCTAGGGTTGGTAGCTCGTCCAGTTGTAATTTCACTGGCTGTTGTGGGATGCGGAGAATTGCCGAGTCTTGAACCGTGCGGTTGGCGCTGAAGAGGGCCTGGAAATGTTCCGACCACCTGTTCAGGATCGACGTCTTGTCTGTGAAGAGCGCCTGGCCGTCTGCGCTGCGCAAAGGACTCTGGACCTGGTATGAGGGACCGTACACCGCCTTCAAGGCTTCGTATAAGCCCCGGTAGTCACCAGTGTCTGCACAAAGCTGAGCCCTCTCTGCCAGGTTGGTCCACCACC
>NC_134894.1:52517629-52525129 GCF_041734735.1 Babylonia areolata | reverse complement strand
CATCATTATCATTTACATCGTCATCATCACATCATCGTCATCATCATTGACATAATCATCATCATCATCATCATCGACCTCATGGACATCATCATCAACATCATCATCATCGTCATCGACATCATCATCATTATTAACATCATAATCATCACCACCATCATCATCATCATCACCATCATCACCATCATCATCATCGACACCATCATTATCATCATCATCGATATCATCATCATCGACATAATCATCATCACGATGCTGATCATTATCATCATCTTCGACATCATGATCATCATCATCATCGACGTCGTCGTCATCATCGACGTCATCGACTTCATCATCTACATCATCATGACTGACATCATCATGATCATCATCGACAACATCATCAGTATCGTCATCATCGTCATCATCATCATAACCATCATTGACATCATCAACGACATCATCATTATCATCGAGAACATCATCATCATCATCAACATCATCATCGACATCATCATCGATATCATCGACATCATCATAATCATTGACATCATCATCATCATCGTTATCATCATCATCTTCATCGACATCATAAACATCATAATCATCATCATCGACATCATCATCATTAACGACATCATCTTCGACATGATGCACAAAATCATCATCGACATCATTATCATCACAACCATCATAATCATCATCATCAACATCATTATCATGAACATCGTCATCATCAACATCGACATCATCGTCATCATCATCAACGACATCGTCATCATGGACATCATCATCATCATCATTAACATCGACATAATCATTAACATCGACATCATCATCATCATCGACATCATTATTGACATTATCATCGACATCATCATCATCATCGACATGATTATCATCATCTTCATCGACATCATCATCATCGATATCAACATCACCATCATCATCATCATCAACGTCGTCGTCGTCGTCGTCATCATCATCATCATAGACAACATCATCATCGACATCATCATAACTACCACATCACAATCATCAATATCATCATCAATATCATCATCATAATCAACATCATCGACATCATCATGATCGAGATCATCATCAATTTCATCATAATCATCGACGTCAGCATAATTATCGACATAATTATTATAATCACCGTCAACATCATCATCACTATCAATTTTCATCGACATCATCATCATGGACATTATCATCATCATCGTCATCATGGACATCATTATCGACATCATCATCATCACCATCATCATCGACATTATCGACATCATCATCGTCATCATCGACAAAATCATCATCGACATCATCATCATTACCATCATCATCATCACCATTTACATCATCATAAAAAAAACCCATCGACATCATCATGATTGACATCATCATCGATATCATCATCATCATCGTTATCATTATCATCTTCGTCGACATCATAATGATCACCACCTACACCATTGTCATCGACAGCATCATCACCATCATCGACATCATCCACAGAATCATCATCGATATCATCATCATCACCACCATCGTAATCATCACCATCAAAATCATCATAATCGACTTCATCATCATCATCATTATCATCATCATAATTTTCATCACTGACATCATCATCGACATCATTGCCATCAACATCTTGTACTTCATCATCATCATCGACATCATCATCATCGACATCATCATCCACATCATCATCATCGATATCATCATCATCATCATTATCATGGACATCATCACATCATTGACATCATCATCGACATCGTCATCATCGACATTATCATCATCATCATGGACATCATCATCATCATCACTGACATCATCATCATCATTAACACCATCATCATCGACGTCAACATCATCATCATGATCATCGTCATCGTCATCATCGTCGACATCATCATCATCATCATCGAGATCATCGTCAGCTTCATTATAAGTATCGACATCATTATAATTATCGACATCATCATCATGGACATCATCATCGACGACATCATCATGATCAACAGCATCATCATCCACATCATCATTAATATCGATATCATCGTTATCATCATTATCGACATCATCATTATCATCGACATGATCATTATCATCGGCATCATCATTATTATCTTCATCGACATCATCATCATTGACATCATCATCACCGACATCATCATCGACATCATCATCATAATCGCCATCGACACCATCATCGACATAACCATCATCACCATCATCATCATCAACATAATCATCATCATCGACATCATCATCATCAACATCATCGTCATCATCATCATCACAATCATCGTCATCGTCATCATCATCGTCAGCATCGACATCAACATCATCATCATCATCAATATCATCGACATCATCCACATCATCATCTTCCTTTATATCGACATCATCATAATCATCATCATCATCATCGACATCATCATTATAATCGACATTGAAACCATCATCGACATCATCATCGACATGATAATCATCATCATCATCATCATCAACATCATCATCGACGTGATCTTCATCGTCGTCGACATCATCATCCTGACCACCACCACCATCATCATCATCATCATCAAGATCATCGACGTCATAATCATCATTAGCTTCATAGACATCATCATCATCATCATCATTATCATCATCATCATAATGATCATCATCATCATCATCATCATCATCTTCACCATTATCGACATCATCATCGACATCAATCTACATTGACATCATCATCATCGACATCATCGTCATCATCCACATCATTATCATCATCATGCACATCATCACCCACATCATCATAATCATGATCATCGACCTCATTGATATCATCATCATCCACGTTATCATCATCATCAACATTATCATCTTCATCAACATCGAGATCATCATCATCGACATCATCATTTTCATCACCTTCATCGACATCATCATCACCACGTCATCGACATCATCATCAGAATCGATATCGATATCATCATCATCGACATCGACAACATCATCGTCATCCTCTACATCATAATCATCATCATCATCATCGATGTCATCATCATCGTCGTTGACATCATAATCATGACCATCATCATGACCATCGACGTCATCATCAAGATCATCGACGTCATAATCATCATTAGCTTCATAGACATCATCATCATCATCATCATAACAATCATCATCATCATCATCATCATCTTCACCATTATCGACATCAGTCTTCATTGACATCATCATCGATATCATCATCATCATCGTCATCGACATCATCATCATCATCGACATCATTAACATCTTCTTCGACATCATAATCATCATCATCAACATGATCATCACCATCATCATAATCATCATCACCACCATCGTCATCATAGACACCATTATCGCGATCGTCATTGGCTTCAACATAATCATCATCATCATCATCATCATCATCATCATCATCATCATCATTAATATCATCATTATCAACATCGACATCATCATCATTGACATCGTGGACATCAGGATCATTATCATCATCGACATGACACCATCATCATCATCATCATCATCATCATCTACATTTCATCATCATCATCATCATCTTCTTCATAATCATAATCATCATCGTGTATCATCATCATCATCGTCATAGACATCCTTATCGACACCATCATCATCATCATCATCATCATCATCATCATTGACATCATTATCATCATCTTCATCGATATCATAATCTTTACCATCACCATCATCATCTTCGTCATCTGTGTACTGTGTTGTATCGTATTGTATTTGTGAGGTATTAAATTGCAGTGTAGTCTGTATTGTGTTGCATTTTAATTGTTGTTTTGTGTTTTTTTGTTTTTTTAAAAATTGAATTGCAGTGTAGCGTATTGTATTGCACTGTACTGTATTGTGTGTTGTATTGTATTGTATTTGTTGTTGTGATGTATTGAATTGCGGTGATCATGGACATCATCGTCATCATTATCATCATCGATATCATCTTCGACATAATCATATTCGACATCATCATCATCATCGACACCATCATCATCATTGACATCATTATCATCATTATCGACATCGTCATCATCATCGACATCACCATCATCGACATCATCATCATCATCATCATCATTATCATCATCATCACATCAGCAGCAGCATCATGGACATCATCACGGACATCATCATCATAATCATCATGACCATTATCATCATCATGATCATTGACATCATCGACATCATCATCATCATCATCATCATCATCATCGAGTGGTGTTGTGTTGTGTTGTGTTGTATTAAATTGCAGTGTAGTCTATTGTATTTTCTGTATTGTGTTGGATTGCAATTGTTGTTTTGTGTTGTGTTTTATTGAATTGCAGTGTGGTGTATTGTATTGTACTGTACTGTGTGTTGTATTGTATTGTATTTGTTGTTGTGATGTATTGAATTGCAGTGAGTGTATCGTGTTGTACTGTTTAATATTGTATTGTATTTGTTGTGTTGTAATTGTATTGTGTTTTGTTGTATTGTATTTGTTGTATTGTGTTCTATTGTGTTGAATTGCAGTGTAGCATATTGTATTGTATTGTATTTGTTGTGTTGTGTTGTATGGAATTGCAAAAAGTGTATCGTATTGCATTGTATTGTGTTGTGTTGTATCGTATTCGTTGTTTTGTGTCGTGTTGTGTTGTATTGAATTGCAACGTAGTGTATCGTATCGTATCGTATCGTATCGTATCGTATTGTATCGTATTGTATTGTATCGTATTGTATTGTATTGTATTGTATTGTATTTCCTGTGTTGTGTTGTATTGAATTGCAAAGTAGTGTATCGTAATGAATTATATTGCGATGTATTGTATTGTATTTGTTGTGATCTGTTTTATTAAATTGCAGTGTAATGTATCGTACTGTATTGTGCTATATTGTGTTGCTTTCTGTTGTATTCAATTTCAACGCATTGTATCGTATTGTATTGTATTGTGTTGTACTGTATTGCATTTCTTGTATTGTACTGTATTGTATTGTATTGTACTGTATTGTATTGTATTGTATTGTATTGTATTGTATTTGTTATGTTGTGCTGTGTTGTGTTGTATTGAATTGTTGCAATGAAGTGTATTGGATTGTATTGTGTTGTGATGTGTTGTATTGTATTGCATTTGTTGTATTGTGTTGTGTTGAATTGAATTGCAGTGTAGTGTATCGTATTGTTTTGTAGTGTCTTATTGTATTGTATTGTATTGTATTGCATTGTAATTGTTGGTTTGTGTTGTGTTGTATTAAATTGCAGTGTACTGTACTGTACCGTACTGTACTGTACTGTACTGTACTGTGTTGTATTGTATTTGTTGTGTTGTGATGTATTGAATTGCAGTGAGTGTATCGTGTTGTATTGTTTAATATTGTATTGAATTGCAACGCAGCGTATCGTATCGTATCGTATCGTATTGCATTTGTTGTGTTGTCTTTATTTGTACTGAATTGCAGTTTAGTTTACCGTATTGTACTGTACTGTGTTGTATCGTATTGTATTTGTGAGGTTGTATTGTAGTCTATTGTATTTACTGTATTGTGCTGCATTGTAATTGTTGTTTTGTGTTGTGTTGTATTGAATTGCAGTGTAGCGTATTGTATTGTACTGAAGTGTACTGTGTGTTGTATTGTATTGTATTTGTTGTGTTGTGATGTATTGAATTGCAGTGAGTGTTAATTACATTAATTACGTTAATATGAATTACATTTATTATGTTTAATATTGTATTGTATTTGTTGTGTTGTAATTGTATTGTGTTTTGTTGTATTGTATTTGTTGTGCTGTGTTCTATTGTGTTGAATTGCAGTGTAGCATATTGTATTGTACTGTACTGTGTTGTATTGTATTTGTTGTGTTGTGTTGCATTGAATTGCAACGCAGTGTATCGTATCGTATTGTATTGTGTTGTGTTGTATCGTATTCGTTGTTTTGTGTCGTGTTGTGTTGTGTTGTGTTGTGTTGTATTGTATTGTATTGTATTGTATTTGATTTGATTTGATTTGATTTGTTGTGTTGTATTGAATTGCAAAGTGGTGTATCGTAATGAATTATATTGTGATGTATTGTATTTGTTGTGTTCTGTTTTACTAAATTGCAGTGTAATGTATCGTATTGTATTGTTATATTGCGTTGCTTTCTGTTGTATTCAATTTCAACGCATTGTATCGTATTGTATTGTATTCTGTTGTGTTGTACTGTATTGCATTTCTTGTGTTGTGCTGTATTGCAGTGTATTGTGTTTGTTGTATTGTGTTGTATTGTATTGAATTGCAGTGTAGTGCATCGTACTGTACCCTTACTGTGTTGTATTTCTTGCGTAGTTTTGTGTTGTGTTGTGTTGTGTTTTGTATCGTATTGTACTGTAATGTGTTGTACTGTACTGTATTTGTTGTTGTGCTGAGTTGTATTAAATTGCAACGTAATGTATTGTAATGTATTTATTGCATGGTATTGTATTGGATTGTGTTGTATTGTATTTGTTGAGTTTTGTTGTGTTGTATTGAATTGCACCGTGTTGTATTATATTGTGATGTACAGTAATGTATTTGTTGTGTTGTGTTCTATTCTATTGAATTGCAGTCTAGTGTATGGTATTGTACTGAACTCTGTCATCATCATCATCGACATCATCATCTTCATTCATCATCGACATCATTATCATCACTGACATCATCATCATCATCAATCATCACCGATGTCATCGACATCATCATCATCGACATCGTCACCAACATCATCATCATCGACATCATCATCATCACCGATGTCATCGACATCATCATCATCGACATCGTCACCGACATCACCATCATCGAAATCTTCATCATCATCATCGACAACATGATCATGGACATCATTATCGACATCTTCATCATCATCGACAACTTCATCAGTATCGTCATCATGATCATCACCATAATCATCGGCATCATCATCGATATCATCGACATCATCATCATCATCGATATCATCGACATCATCAATATCATTGACATCATCATCATCATCGACATCATCATCATCATTACCGACATCGTCATTATCATCGACATCATAATCATCGACATCATCATCATCACCGATGTCATCGACATCATCATCATCATCGACATCGTCACCGACATCATCATCAATCGACATCATCATCATCATTATCGACATCATCATCGACATCGTCACCGACATCATCATCATCATCATCATCATCAACATCATCAACATCATCATCATCATCATCATCAACATCATTGACATCATCACCGATATCATCATCATTTTCGTCATCGTCGTCACCATTGGTATCATCGATATCATCGACATCATCATCATCATCAACATAAACATCATCATCACCGACATCATCATCGACATCATCGACATCATCATCGATATCATCATCATCATCGACATCCTAATCATCATCATCGAGGTCGACATCATTATTGACATCGCAATCATCATGGACATCATCA
>NC_134894.1:52507629-52510129 GCF_041734735.1 Babylonia areolata | reverse complement strand
ATTTCCGAGGGCATCCGTACTTGGCCATGATCTTCCACAGTCCCTCTCTACTCACGGTGTCGAAGGCCTTAGTGAGGTCGACATAGGTGGAGAACAGATCAGCATTTTGCTCCTGACATTTCTCTTGCAGCTGCCTTGCAGCAAACACCATGTCGGTGGTTCCGCGCTCTTTCCGGAATCCACATTGGCTCTCAGGCAAATGACCTTGGTCAAGGTGTGCTGTGAGGCGGTTTAGTAGGATCCTGGCAAGTATCTTGCCTGCGATGGAGAGCAAGGAAATGCCCCGATGGTTATCACAGGCTTGCCGGTTCCCCTTTCGCTTGTACAAGTGAATGATAGATGCATCTTTGAAATCCTTGGGGATCGTCTCTTCTTTCCACATGAGTGAGTACAGCTGATGGAGCTTCTCAGTCAGCACAGTGCCTCCATCCTTGTAGACCTCTGCTGGTATGGAGTCTGAGCCAGGTGCTTTGCCACTGGATAGCAGACGAATTGCTTTCTGGGTCTCAAGAGGTGTTGGCGGATCGTCCAGTGCTTCGTTGATGGGGACTTGTGGGAGACGGTCTATGGCTTCATCATTTATGGAGGAAGGGCGATTTAAGACACTGTTGAAGTGCTCAGCCCAGCGTTCGAGAATTTTCTCCTTCTCGGTGATCAAGGTATTCCCATCTGCACTGAGGAGGGGGAATGATCCTGAGGATGTGGGGCCGTAGACTTCTTTTAAGGCATCATAGAACCTCTTCATATCGTGCCTGTCAGCATATCCCTGGATCTCATCAGCTTTGTCACTCAGCCACTTATCCTGCATCTGGCGTAACTTTTGCTGAACAGTCCTGCGGATGGCATCGTACACATCCTTTTTTGATGTGGACTTTGGGTTGCTCAGGTAGGCTTGATGCAGACGGCGTTTCTCATCCAGAAGCTGCTTGATTTCATCACAGTTTTCATCAAACCAGTCTTTGTGCTTTCTGGACATGGGTCCCAGGGTCTCTGAAGCTGTACTATAGATCAGCTCACGCAGGGTCCTCCAGTCAGACTCCACATTCTGGTTGTCCAGAGAGGCGGATTCCAGACGATCTTCCAGCAGCTCCACAAAGGACTGTTTGATGGTGATGTTTTTCAGCTTAGCGATGTTGAGCCGTTTTGGAGCCTTCTGGCCTTGGGGGCGTCTCTTGGGCTGGATTCGAATATTCAGCTTCGAGACTACAAGGCGATGGTCTGTCCAACACTCGGCACCGCACATGGTCTTTGTTACACGTACATCTTGCCTATCCCTTTTCCTGACGATGACATAATCGATGAGATGCCAATGCTTTGAGCGAGGGTGCATCCATGACGTCCTGTTACGGGTAGGGAGGCAGAAAACTGTTGGTTATCAGCAGTTCGTGCTCTGCACAGGTCTGAAGCAAAAGCAATCCATTTGGGTTGCAGTGGCCCACATCGTGCTTTCCAATCACTCCATCCCAGGAGAGGTAGTCAGAGCCAACTCTAGCATTGAAGTCCCCAAGAATGATGAGCTTGTCTGCTTTAGGGATAGCAGCAATGACAGAGTGAAGGTCCTCGTAGAACTTCGCCTTCACTTCATCCGGGTTGGTCATGGTTGGGGCGTAGGCACTGACAATGGTGAGGTGCTTCTGGCCAGATGCCAGTGGGAGTTTCATGGTCATAAGCCTATCGTTGACTCCCTTTGGGATTCCAGCTAGCTTGCTGACAAGTGCTGTTTTTACTGCAAAACCAACGCCAGCCTCACGTCGCTCTTCGCTTCCTCGTCCACTCCAGAAGAAGGTGTAACCAGATCCCCGTTCACAGAGCTCGCCTTCACCTGCAAGCCGAGTCTCACTCAAGGCTGCGATGTCAATGTTGTATCTGGCGAGTTCGGATGCAACTAGTGCCGTTCTCCTTTGGGGTCTGTCCGCGTTATCTCTGTCCAGGAGAGTCCTTATGTTCCAAGCACCAATGGTGAGAGGAACGATCCTTGTTTTTTTCTTTTCTTTCTTGTTGTTTCGACCGCTGATGTAGGGTCCCCGCCAGCCGCGGTATGCTGGCCAGGGTGATATGGAGCAGGCAATTATTAGGGCACCTTTTCTAGCCCCTTCCTCATGCCAGGGAGGTGAGCAGTGCATTCCTAAAGAGGGCTGCTCAGACGCTCAGACGGCTGCCGAGCACCATCGCTGCTCCTGTCGACGAAGAACGACCCTATGGCCTGAGCCGCCTGCGTGCAGGTCTGCGACTGCGACTGCCAGTGTACCCACACCTGTCGTTTCGTCGCTCGCCTGTCGCCACAGGACTTGGGGGTGATGAAATGATGAAGGATGAAAGGACATTTTGGATGACTGATGACTTGCGCGATGAGTTTGTTTAAAGTGAAGAGGAGTTGCGCAACGTCAACCTCACTCTCTCGTCCGGGTCCACCAATTTCCAGTGGCAAGACTAAGTCGAGACGACTGGAGGATGAGCACGGATGCAGTGGAAGACCAAGATATCCTTTCGGTGTCTCATC